>NW_022298484.1:0-1147 GCF_002776525.5 Piliocolobus tephrosceles
GGATGGCATATGAGAGTCTAGACCAGGACCCAGATGCCTGTAACCTGAAGGGAGGCCATCAACTGCCCCAGCTTCACAGATCCCCTCGTCCAGCCTGACCTTACAGGACAGTCCCGACCCCTGCATCCTTTGGTCTTGGTCCCTGCTGGGAACTCTGGTTACCCAGGCTTACCTACTTTGACTCCAGAGATAATGCTGACATCCCTCATGAGAAAGAGTGACAGACTGAGACTAACCCTACGTTAGAGTCACCATGGCCAGGCAGAGCTCAGATCCTGGCCCTGTTCAACCTCTGCCTCCCGGGTTCAAGTGATTCTCCCGCGTCAGGCTCCTGACTAGCTGGGACTACGAGGGCATGCCACCACGCCCAGCTAATTTATTGTAGTTTTAGTAGAGATGGGGTTTGACCATGTTAGCTAGGATGGTCTCAATCTCCTGACCTCGTGATCCACCCATCTCAGCCTTTCAAAGTGTTGAGATTACAGGCGTGAGCCACCGCGCCCAGCATCCCCAACACCCTTCTAGCTCTGGTGCCCTGCAGGGTCTACCTTGGAGCACCCGGAAGCTGCCCCTCACCTTTGTGATCCCGGGGACCCACTCCCTGATCAGGATGAAGGTGGACCCAGACCCGCTGAGGTGCCTGAAGGAGCAAGGGTCAGCCTCTGCCTCCCACGGCCTCTCTGATGGGGAGGATGTTATCCCAGCAGCGTGAGCCGGGAGCAGAATCAGGAGGATGGGGGTTTTCTCTGTGGGTAGCCTGGGCTCCAGGGTGGAGCCCTCTTAACCTGGCCCTTCCCCTGTGGCTCTCCTTGGCCCCATGGAAAGAAAGGGACAGAGTGGGACCTGGGTTCTTTCTTACCCAGCTGCAGCTCCCCCTCCCCCCTGCCCCTTCCCCAAGGTGATAGAGAACCTGGCGGGCAGGCTGTGCCCCATAGCAGAGTTTCATTTCCTTCTGGTGAGGGATGGGAAGCAGCTTGGGGCGGGAGGGATGAGAAGGCAGCGGGCTCTCCCAGGCATGCCTCACAGTTGAAGGAGGCCATCTGGGCGGCAGCATGGTTTAAGTTAGACAAGGTGGCCCCTAGGTTTATAGCCTGGCCTCAGGCAGGATGCTGCCATGCCACCTTTTCTTCTGCACATCCTGACCTGG
>NW_022298486.1:0-3097 GCF_002776525.5 Piliocolobus tephrosceles
AATTTAATAATGAGATGCTGCCTTGATGGGACACATGTCTAATGATATTCAAGGCTTGTCTAGTTACAGGTAGAAGAGCAGGAGCAGGGCAGGAGAGGGCTCTTCCCCTACCCACTAGAAATGTCAGGTGATGGCCTGTTAATGATCACTTTGCCGCTCTAAAAATGATAATTAGGCAGCACCAGAGAGAGGCCATTTCCCGATGGTCTACACCTGCTAACATCAAAAATGTTACTTAAATGCAGACCCCAGGAAGAAGCAACTTCTTGGGCATGCTTGTTAAGAGACAAACATGGCAAAGTATAATCTTCCGGGAAAAACTCCACTGGAAAAGGAAAGAAAGCCTCAGATGGACATGCATATAACTCCCTAAACACAGCGTGCATGCTCAATTCCAAAGGGGAAGGAAAGTACTGTGCATGCTGCAAACTCTCCCTAAAGGAAGAATCATGGGAAAGAGGCAAACCCATCCCAGGATCAAGGTTAAAGACCCTTCTCTTTTCTCTCTTGGACCTTCAGGCATCCACTTGGGTCTCTTCCAAGAGAATTTTCCTTTCCTTTCTGTTCTAAAGCCTTTTTAAATAAACTTCCACTCCTGCTCTGAAACTTAGTCTCTTTTTGCACTGTATGCCCCTCAGTCGAATTCTTTCTTCTGAGGAGGCCAGGACTGAAGTTGCTTATGGACCCATGCAGATATGCTGCCAGTAACTCGAATCTCTTCTACTGGTAACAGTATCATTGTAAGGGAATGAGGCCAGTTCACATCTCAGTGCTCAGAGAACTCACCAAAAATAAAAAGTTGGAGGATACTCTGAACTTATCTACCTTCTAAGGCAAGTTCCACAAGCAAGCAGCGAGACTCTCTTCCCCCAAGGTCTTAAACTCTTCTGATGCTCCTTCTCTGGGAAAATGCATCTTCTGATTGGCTTCCCCTTATATAGGAAAAAACAATGAATAAACCTAATCAGCAGTACATTCCAAGAGACATGCTGTGATTGCACAGATACTGAACCTAATCAAATCTTCATTCTGGAGACACACCCGGTTCTATTTGATTAGATTTTGAGATAAATACTAAAGGCCCCACATAAAGGTGGAAACCAAAGAGTTAAAGCTATTTTGAAGGAAAAATAGGAAGATACATTCCTTTTTTCATTCATAAGTACTGGTGCGATCTCGGCTCTCTGCAAGCTCCGCCTCCCGGGTTCACTGCCTCAGCCTCCCGAGTAGCTGGGACTACAGGCGCACAACACCACGTCCGGCTATTTTTTTGTATTTTTTTTTTAGTAGAAATAGGGTTTCACCCGTGTTAGCCAGGGTGGTCTCGATCTCCTGACCTCATGATCCGCCCACCTCGGCCTCCCAAAGTGCTGGGATTATAGGCATGGGCCACCGCATCCGGCTTCATTAGTACTTTTGAGTGTATTATATGTGCTAGAAAGCATTCGCAGTCATGGTGTACAGCAAGAAACCAGACAAACTAGAGTCTTGTGGAGACTCTATATTCTAAAATTATTTGGAAGTCAACTGCACTTGAAAACAAATGGAAAGTGAATAGACATAAAAAGCTTCAATGTTCATGATGATGCAAAAAAAAAAAAAAATGTATTGCAGAAATGAAGTCAGGAAGTGTTAGGGGTCATATGGTACTTGTAAGGCCATTGGTATCCTCTGAAATTCAAGCAGGCTGAAGACATTTGCATAACTAAAAGGAAAGCAGATGCTAATAGAAGACAATGAAGAAAGGGCCTGAAAGGCATTTCAGAGACCTTGGCTGGTGGCAGCCTCTCCCTTCAAAGGTTTGGAGGCCTATAAGGGAAGACTGGTTTTGTGGGCTGGGCCTAGGGCTGCACCACCCCGGGCAAGCGCAGGACAGTGCTCACACCATTCTACCTCCCAACCACTCCAGCTCCAGCCATGGCTAAAAAGGTCCCAGACACAGTTTGGGTCACTGCTTTGAGGGTGCAAGCCATAAGCCTTGGCAATTTCCATGGGATATTAAACCTGCAGTTGCACAAAGTACAGGAGTGCGCTACTGACTAGGCAATTTACAAAAGAAAGAAATTGAGTTGGACTTACAGTTCCACATGGCTGGGGGGAGGCAGAAGGAGAAAAGCATGTCTTACATCACAGCAGGCAAGTGAGAGAATGGCAGCCAAGCAAAACTGGTTTCGCCTTATCAAACCATCAGAACTCGTAAGACTTATTCACTACCACAAGAACAATATGGGAGAAACTGCCCCCATGATTCAATGATTTCCCACGGGGTCCCCCCACAGCATGTGGGAATTGTGGGAGTACAATTGGAGGTGAGATGTGGGCGGGGGCACAGAGCCAAACCATATCAGAAGCCTTCACCTGGATTTCAAAAGATGTATGGAAAAGCCTGTATGTCCAGTAGAAGCCTGCTGGGGTGGAGGCCTCATGGCAAATGTCTACTACAGCAGTGCAGAGGGAGAATATGGGGTAGGAGCCCCCACAGAGTCCCCACTGGGGCACTGCCTAGTGGAGCTCTGAGAAGACGGCCACCATCCTCCAGACCCCAGAATGATAGATCCACTGACAGCTTGCACCCTGAGCCTGGAAAAGCTGCAGGCACTCAACACTAGCCCTTGACAGCAGCCATGGGGACTGACCCTTTTATCCAAAAGAAAATAAATTGTTCTACCATAAAGACGTGTACACTCATATATTTATTATAGCATTATTTGCAATAGCAAAGACATGATTATTTTCTCTATCATTGGATAGAGAAAATGTAGTATATGTACACCATGGAATACTATGCAACCATTAAAAAAATTTTGTCCTTTGCACCAACATGGATGCAGTTAGAGGCCATTATTCTAAAATATTGCAGGAAGAAGAAACCAAATACCATATGTTCTTAGTTATAAGTAAGAACAAAGCACTGATTACACATGGATGTAAAGATGGGAACAGCAGATACTGGGGACTACTAGAAGGGGAAGGGAAGATGGGGACCAAGACCTGAAAACCATATACACCATGAAATACTATGTTTTCTACCTGGGCTACAAAATCATTCATACTCCAAGCCTCAGCATTACACAATGTGCCAATGTAAAACACTGCA
>NW_022298488.1:0-13846 GCF_002776525.5 Piliocolobus tephrosceles
AGGTACCAAGAAGCACCAGAGGATGAGCCCAGCAATAGATTCTTTGCGTGAGCCAAGAAAGTATGGGCTGGGTGGCCACTCAAATCTCATCTTGAATTCCCATGTGTTGTGGGAAGGACACGGTTGGAGGTAATTGCATCATGGGGGTAAGTCTCTCCTATGCGGTTCTCATGATAGTGAATGAGTGTCACAAGAACTGATGGTTTTAAAAACAGGAGTTTTTCTGCATGAGCTCTCTTCTCTTCTCTTGTCTGCTGCCATGTGAGACATGCCTTTCACCTTCCACCATGATTTTGAGGTCTCCCCAGCCATGTGGAACTGTAAGTCCAACAAACCTCTTTCTTTTGTAAACTGCCCAGTCTCGGGTATGTCTTTATCAGCAGTGTGAAAATGGACTAAAACAACTGCCATCCATCTTCAGAACTTTTTCATCTTCCCAAACTGAAACTCTGTCCCTGCTAAATACTAAGACCCCATTCCCCTGTCCCCTAGCTCCTGGCAACTACCATTTTACTTTCAGTCTTTATGAATTTGACTATTCCAGGTACTTTATGTAAATGGAATCATACAGCATTTGTCCTTTTGTGTCTGGCTTATTTCACTCAAACCTCATGTTTTTGAGGTTCGTCTACATTGTAGCATGTGTCAGAATGTCCTTTTTTTTAAAGGCTAAATAAGAGAACACTCACTTTTAAAAGGTGGGTCCCAAATTGTCCTAGAATATAAGAGGAGTTTTGACATATGACAACATTGACAACAAACTCTCTTCATCTCTCCCCCAACAATACCAAGAATGGATCTCACTCCATCCTCTTATCATCACTCTGCCCCTAGAAAATTCCTCCGTCCTGCTTACCCTCTCCGACTTCTCTGCTACGTGTCAGGGAGACCGAGTGGGCTTTATTTGGGCTGACATCCCTGAATTTAAATCTTAGCTGCTTCTTTACTTTATTGCTAAAATTTTTGACCAGAGCTTCAGTTACAAAACGAAAATAACTACCATCTATATAACGACTGTTGTGAAAAAGAAATAAGATGAAAGATATAAAATATCAAACACAAAACTTACAACTTAGTGCTCAAAATGGTAATTATTATTATTATCCCAATTAATAATGTTTTCCAGGGTCACAGTCTAGTCTTAGTATCCCAAATGAACCCTAGAGATCCCCAAGAGAATCCCAGAACCTCTTTTTTGAGACACCAATTTAGTTACCAAGAGTACCACGGTGGGAACCCCGGCTTAGAACTGAGATGTCAAATACATCACTGCTTCGCTGCAACCCTGGCAAGCCAATGTCTTTCTGTATTCTTCACCCTCCTTGGCTCTGAAATAGATCAAATGATGCCTCTAAAATTCTCCCAACAATGAGGTAATGTCTTCAAAGTGCCCTGAGCCTTTCACAGGAAAGTCATTGTCAAATAGACACCTGTAGTCACAGAAAAATGGTCATACTCTGAGAATGATTTGCTCAGTTGGTTACCGAATGGTCTGAGTCTATGTCTTATGCAAGCCCCACCCTAGAAGCTGGAAAACAAGGGTGAACGTGTGAGCCCAGTACCCTCCTCCACCCTGTATGGCTCTGCATGGATGGGATGCAAGGAATCTGACTTCCTGCAGAACAATGGGTGACTTACTCAGACCAAACTGATCTCCCACCTCAGAGAACAAGAGGGGAGAAGATGAACATCTACTGGGGATCTACTGTGTCCTTCCAGATTTTCTAGAGTCACAAGGGCATTTAATTCTTCCCATGTATGTGCACACACAGAGAAGCACAGAAGGATATGCAGCTTACCCAAGATTAAAAGTGTGGCTGCCGACCTCCAAAATCCATGAACGTGCTACTCTAAGCAGCCATTCTAATAGGGGCCATCCTAAGTGCCCAGCAGTAATTCATCCAGAGACAGGTTCGTGTTGGCCATATCTAATGGCCTGGCTCTCATTCCCCTTCTGTCTCCTTTATGACTCAAGCTAATTCGCGATGTGCTTAGTCAGATGTCCAGTTGCCAGTTTATTGGCTATTAGGTTTGCAAAGGGAAGGGAAGTAACATTTGCTGAGCACTTTCCAGGCCCAGGCCCTGTTCCAGGAGCTCCTGGCCATACATAATCTCTCTTAATCCTCATAATATCCCTATAAAGGGGGTATTATTACCCCATTGGGCAGAGGATCATAAAGATTAAGTAACTCTGGATAACCCCAGAAGATGGACAAACGAGCTGGCCTAGCACCTCGGGAAACCTCTGGATGTGAGATCTGCCAAGCAAAGCCTTCCACAACCGGGGGAGCCAGGCTTCTCCACCTCATCAGAGGCAGAGAGTCAAGGGAGAGCAGAATGGATGGTGTGGCAGGTTCTGATTAAGAACATTCATCATCCTTGCCCCACTAGCCCCTTGGGGTGGCACAGTATTTGTTACACGACTCCTGAGCTGTGTTCATCCTCTCCAGTCTCCTCCTGTGCACACACCATGGAATTCGCCAGGAGGGGTAGCAAAGAAATCAGATCTGCCCTGCGCAGGCTCTGCATTCCCAGCACTGTGCTGGGCACTTTGCATGGCTCATCTTTCATTTTTACATCAATCAGATTGAGTCCATATTTCTATTTTGCACAATTCATGTTATTATTTCAGTTAACTCTTCCCAACCTGCCAAAGCTTACATAGTGAAAGGATGTGCCCAAATCCACTCAACGGGAAGTGGAAAGCCAGGATCTAGGCCCTGTTCTGTCCTCCCTCAGGGCTCCCAAGAATCTGTCACACTGCAGCAGAGAGAATGAAGGGGTTTCCCTCTTCCCATTTTGCTGATGGATAAACTGAGTCTGTGAGCAATTCAGGGAAGTTGCAGAGAGCTGCAGAGATTTGGGGTCAGAACATCAGTCACATGTCCATCCAGCTTTTCTAGAGACGGTCATGAAGCCAAGAGATGAAGTGACATCCTTAATAAAAGCTCATTTCAACAAACAAGCTGAGGAATCTGTTTCATTGTTCATCACTCCTCCCTTCCACAACAGCACAGGGTTTTAAAGGGAACTGGGCTCCCTGTCTGGAATTCGACTCCTCCCTGAAATGATCCGATAACAACGGAGCTGATTGTGACTGGTCCTCCCTCCCCTTCTCTCTCCTGCAGAATGTTTTTCTTCATCCCTGTTTTGTGTCTTCGTAATTGCGTTACTCACATAGCAACACAGGGGGATGGCCACATTACAGCCACCAGCATCGGGGCCACAAGGAGAAAGCAACGGCATTCTAAGAGAATGGCCCACTCCCCACCAGGCCCCCTTGTACCAGGCGGGACTGCACGGAGGTCAATGCCCTCCAGGGCTGCCCTTCCCTCTGGACCAGCTCCCAGAACATGCCCTTTGCCTTTAACCACGCAGGGGTCACCTGAGGCCCTTGATTCTATCCCCACTTCAGCTTTCCCACAGAGACAGCTGAGACGTTGAAATGAATGAGCCCATGCCTCCTCCTTGCCTGGGTCTGAGTGACTCCCCAGCCCCAAGAAGAGGAGCAGGGAGCCCCTTACCCAACATCAGACCCATGTCTTGGAAACACAGGGGTTGTGGATTCACATGCTGGTGCTGCTGGGCTGCCCCCGGTCCCTGGCCTGAGTTTTGCTCCAACTTTGAGCAACTTTTGGAAAAGAGGAAGATCTAGGAAACCCATGCCAAGTCCCAAGATACTCTATGGCTGAAGGCGTTGAGAAGGGAGTCAGCTGGAGAGCCCTGGCCCAGGCCCACAAGAGAGTGGAGGGGCACCGCTCCTTGTGGACATCTAACCAGGCTGAGGTTGTCTCCATCCTTCTGGGGGGACCAAAATCTTAGTGGAACCCCTACCCTACCTAGCCAGTCAGGTGGTCAGTAGAACCCCCCAGGCCAGGGCTCCTTTCCCAGCCTCATTCCTGCCTAGGGCTCCCTGTGACCTGCCCCTCCCACGTGTGAGGACACTATATACCCTGGATGCTGTCCCCTTTCAATTCCATTTATAATTGTCCCTGGCAGAAACAGCCTCCCCCAAATGGCGAATTCTCACATCAATGTTTGGGGTGATGCATATCCCAAGTACCCTGATCTGATGGTTACACATTACATACATGTACCAAAACATTGCATTATATATCAATAAAAATTTTATACATAAGTAAATAGGAAAAAAAGGGAGGTTCTGCTAGTGTGTGGTTTGGCAGCTGTCAAATCTTGTGCTACAGCCGAGTCCTGACCAGGGTGTGCCCTCCACACATCCTCCAGCTCACCCATCCTCCCAGGAATGCCATCCCTCTGCCGGGTGTCAGCACCATGGCACCCGGGTGGGTGAGCCAATCGCTTCCCCACCCTACCCCAGCTGCCCTCTCCAGCCCCACTGTGCCACATCCCCTTGGCGAGGCCACTGTCTGAAACACAGAAAACCAGTCCTGGCCCCTCCACACTGCCAAGTCCGTAAAAGAGCAGGCGCCTAGCCTCTCTCCTTGGAGGCTCGGGCCATGTCAATCTTTTCTATGTCTCCCTAGTGCCAAGATAACAAGGGGGAAAGATTTTTCTCCTCCTTCCAGAGTGCAGACCAATTAGCATTTTTAAAATTACCATTGGAGAAATACACCTAATTAGCCACTTTAAAGGAAAGCTTTAAAAAAAAAAAAAAAAAAAGTCATAAATTTCTAACTGGCCACAGCTTGGAGACACTTTTAAAGCTAATTGTGTGTTTCTGGCACTGACAGGGGAATTGGTGAAAGTAAGAAACAGATTTTATGACCTTGGTGGGAAAGGGGAGGGGAAGGCTGAATGACGTCGTTAGGCCAGGAAAGGGTTAATGTCTGTGTCCCAGAACCCCAGGCCCCTCCTGGTTCCTCCTCCCCTTCCTCACCCTCCCTCCTCAGATCCCCACCTCTCCCCACCTCAGGCCCTGACTTGCCCCAGTCAGGGGTACCTGCCTTAGAAGAGGCACACAGGGAGGCAGACAGGCAGGCAGACAGGGCCACACAGCCAGAAAATCATACAAGGAGGAAGATAAGGGCAGAGGACAAAGAGAGAGGAGAAGGACTGGGAAAACAGAGAAGAAAGAAACATTTGAGGAAACTGAGAGAAAGGAACCAAAGCAAAATTCCAGAAGGCTGTTTCTCATTTGTGCTTCCTATTACACATCGAGGTGGGGGCGGGAGCTGGGGGCTCTGGCCTGCTCTTGAACATGGTACCTCCATCAGACAGTTCCAATGGAGGCAGATGGGGGCTTCTGTAGCCCTCAGGCCTCCTGCCCAGGCTCCCTGACCCTGCCATCAGACAGCTCCAATGGAGGCAGACAGGGGCTTCTGCAGCCCTCAGGCCTCCTGCCCAGGCTCCCTGACCCTGCTCAGTGGCCCCAACTCCCTGGCTCTGAAACTGAGAAAACTGTCCATAAAGTGCAGGCCCAGGACTCTGTGGTGCCTCGTTCAGGAGGAAGGCGGCACCGCGCAGCTTCTGGTTCCTCCCAGCCTCTGCCACTGCTGTAGATTCATTCCTGCCTCCGAAAAGGGGCAAGAGGGCCTCTCCCAGGGGGAGCTCAGTGTATAACTGGGGGAGTGTCAAGAAGCACGGCCAAGCAAGAGAAGATGTCCAGAGCAACTGCAGAGGGCCTCCGTCATCCTGCAGAGCCCACCTCCATGGCTCATCAGCCCTTCAATGACCCCCAGTGATGACCCAGCAGAGCGGCTAAGGTGATGGGGGCGGGGGTCCTGTCCCCCAGGGACACCCCTCCACAGGCTGGGTTGCTGGCAGAAGTTAGGGTAGGAAGAGGACAGTAAAGATGTCTTGTCTCCACCTCTGTGTAAGGCACACAGTGTGGCCAGCACTGTCATGTCTGCCCAACCCCAGCTCAGTGTCACACCCACCTGACACTAGGTGTGGCCTCCCTGTTGGTTGAAGAGGCAGCAGCAGGTATTTGTATTTTATACACGGAAACTCGGAGGCCCAGAAACACCGAGGCAAATTTGCTGTAGTAGCAGATTTAGTACCATCTAAAGTCCTGGGAGGCACATTCTTCACCCACTGATACCCTCCTTTCTACAGCTTAAGTGAGAGTTTGGAGAAATTACAGAGAGTTTCAAAACATATAGTCCTCTGGAAAGCCCAGAACATGCATTCTCAATGGGTGCAAGAGTACTCTCCAGAGGGTGAAAATTAGAGGGAAAAAAAAAAAAAAAAAAAATCTTAGATATAATGATTTGTGGCCCTCCAAAGGTCAGCATTACTCAACAAATTCACATGTCATCTCATTAAAGAGAATTTAAATTAAATTTAACTTTTCTCCAAGGGGGAAAAGGTGATTTTTTAAAAAGCTGAGAAATGCTGACCTAGGGCAGTAGCCCCTAGAGTCCCACAGGACAGAGCTGGATCCACTCACCTGTAGGCCCTCGTGACCAAGCTCAGCACAAAAAACACGAAACGGGGCCCAGAAGGGGATTCTTCTCCAACACTAGTCAGTGACCCCTATCGAAGAAACGTATAAACTTTAAAAGTGGTGGGAGATTTGAGCAACCTAGCAGGGCAACCGGCTGAGACACGGCAATGCTGTCTCTTTTGCCAGGGCAGAGGGAAGACCTTCCGGGAGTAAAAAGACCTTGGGGCCTCTTCCTGCTCCTGACCCCAGACCTTAAAGCCTTCAGAGAAATGGCCCACCGGACATCCAAGCTCCAGGAGGTTGACTGAGGGCAGGATCGGAGTGTGGGGCTGGAAGGATTCATGACCTTAACGACAGCCAGGGGAGTTGGGATGCTCCAGGTAGAAGACCAAAGTGGAGTGACCTTGGGGTCCACAGCGCCCCACCAGAACCCCTCACACACTTTTTTTCTCCCCTCTCTGGTTCCAGAGGCTGGGAAAGAGGGAAGAGAAATAACTACACAGCAGAATGGACAGGCCCCCACACACCCAGTCATAAACTCATGGGTGACGATTGTGGAGTTCCTCACCTCCACCCGGAAAAGAATTGAAGCTAGGCTAGCTACTCCAAGTGAGTGGTGCAGCTTTCAGCCTAACAAGTATCCGTCTTAACTGGCAGCTTCGGGGGCTGGTGGAAAGAGCTTTGGGGTCAGACCCGCTGGGCTTTGCACACCAGCTCATCATGGTCTGACTGTCCCTGTGATCTTGGAGAGTCTGGTCCTTGGGAAGGGGCTCTGTCTTACTCCATTCTCCTGCCCAATGCCTTCTCTAGAACCCATCATGCATTACGTGCTTCATACATGCCTGCGGAATCCAGTGTGATCCTTCCTTTGCAAAAGGAAAATGGGAGTGACTATCTCCATGCCTCAGGGGGTTCTTGGGAATGTTAAAGAGATGGTGTGGATGTGCAGGGAGAACCTGTGGACAATAGGTAAGGTGGCCGTCCCCTCCACATCCCTTCTCCTCTCCCCTTGCTAGAAAACCCATATGCTTCTGCAAAGTAGGTGAGAAGAGGCATGGGGAAGGGGAGGACATCAGCACAGACAGGGAAACCAAGGGACACTGCAGGAAAGCCTCCAGGTGACATGGAAGGCCCCATGTACCTCAAGTGCCCTGCATGAGCTGCCTTCTGCCGGCCCCCACCAGAGAACCATGCAGCTAGGGGACAAATTCCTAACAGCGAGGACATCCCAGGAGCATCCCTTTCCTAGGGCTCTGGCCCAAAGAGCCAGCACCTTTGATGCTTTCCCAAAGATCTCATAGGAGGGACCCCATTCTACCCACTCAGGCTCAAATCAGTGGGAAGTCCCTATGCTCTCCCACTCTGGCTCTCCTGGCCTTCTGGGGGTGATGGAAGGCTCAAGAGTTTCAATTGTTGTTCTGTTAAGAAAGCACAAACAATCTGATGCCAGGAGGTGAGGACCTTGCTCCCTGTTGGCCCCTGGCACAATCCCCAGGGAGCTCTACCAGCATCAGCAGAGAAAGGGAAATCAGCTGGATCTCTAGGGCCCAAGAACAGAAGGGAGATTTATTATTTTGGGGTGATTAAACCGAAGCTTCCAACACATCAGTGAGTGTTTCCTTCTTGCTACCTCTGCTGCTCAGACACAGAAACCGTGTGGGGCAGCCTGGCCCCTGGTGGTCCCCTCTGTCCCGGCCCTTGCACCCACTGCCAAGACATTGCCTCCATCAGACAGCCAAGCTCTGGCCAGCCGCCAGGTCCTCGCCTACCTCCCACTCCATTCCCTGTCTGCAATTGTTTCCAATCAGTTTAGGAAACAGCTCTGAGAACAATTAGAAAAGATAACGAGGAAGAATTACATAATTACAGTTCTCCTAGATCTCAGGCACTTCATGGGGGAAAAAAAAAAAAAAGTTTGACTGAGTCCAAACAGGGACCAATGTGACGAAAAGATGGTACTTCTGGAAAGCTTTCGGAGTGCAAAGGCTGAGACCCTGAAGGATAGTGGGGAGGACAAAGGCACTCCTATGTCTGCCTGCAGGTCAGCTGGGGGCTGCCTCCAGCTCAGGGCCTCAAAGGATGGCTCAGAAAGTCCTCATGCAAAGCAGACCCCTCTGTGGAATAGCCATGTAGAATAGACAACCATGTCCCCTTTCAAGATCATGCAGCCCAAACTTCTCATTGTCAAGATGAGAAAGACCAAGAGAGAAAAGGTCTTGCCCCAAACCAACAGAACTCAGGACTGCAAGCACCAGGCCAACACTTTGTCCATGTGTAGGCTCCTTAACTTCTGCCTTTGGTGCCTGGATTAGAAATCACTGGTCCATGGCCGAATAGGAACAGCTCCGGTCTCCATCTCCCAGCGCGAGCGACACAGAAGACCGGTGATTTCTGCATTTTCAACTGAGGTACTGGGGTCATCTCACTCGGGAGTGCCGGACAATCGGTGCTGGTCAGCTGCTGCAGCCTGACCAGCGAGAGCTGAAGCAGGATGAGGCATTGCCTCACCTGGGAAACGCAAGGGGGAAGGGAGTCCCTTTTCCTAGCCAGGGGAACTGAGACACACAAAACCTGGAAAATCGGGTAACTCCCACCCCAATACTGCGCTGTAAGCACACTGGCACACCAGGAGAATATATCCCACACCTGGCCGGGAGGGTCCCACGCCCACAGAGCCTCTCTCCTTGCTAACACAGCAGTCTGCGGCAATCTAACCACAAGGCAGCAGCGAGGCTGGGGGAGGGGTGCCCACCATCGCTGAGGCTTAAGTAGGTAAACAAAGCCACTGGGAAGCTCGAACTGGGTGGAGCTCACAGCAGCTCAAGGAAACCTGCCTGTCTCTGTAGACTCTGCCTCTGGGGACAGGCCACAGCTAAAGCAGCAGAGGCCTGTACAGACGCGAACGACTCTGACCACTTTGAAGAGAGCAGTGGATCTCCCAACACGGAGGCTGTGATCTGAGAAGGGGCAGACTGCCTGCTCAAGTGGGTCCCTGACCCCTGAGTAGCCTAACTGGGAGACATCCCCCACTAGGGGCAGTCTGACACCCCACACCTCACAGGGTAGAGTACACCCCTGAGAGGAAGCTTCCAAAGCAAGAATCAGACAGGTGCACTCGCTGTTCAGCAATATTCTATCTTCTGCAACCTCTGCTGCTGATACCCAGGCAAACAGGGTCTGGAGTGGACCTCAAGCAATCTCCAACAGACCTATAGCTGAGGGTCCTGACTGTCAGAAGGAAAACTATCAAACAGGAAGGACACCTATACCAAAACCCCATCAGTACGTCACCATCATCAAAGATCAGAGACAGATAAAACCACAAAGATGGGGAAAAAGCAGGGCAGAAAAGCTGGAAATTCAAAAAATAAGAGCGCATCTCCTCCTGCAAAGGAGCACAGCCCATCGCCAGCAACGGATCAAAGCTGGTCAGAGAATGACTTTGACAAGATGAGAGAAGAAGGCTTCAGTCCATCAAACCTCTCAGAGCTAAAGGAGGAATTACGTACCCAGCACAAAGAAACTAAAAATCTTGAAAAAAGAGTGGAAGAATTGACAGCTAGACTAATTAATGCAGAGAAGGTCATAAACGAAATGACAGAGATGAAAACCATGACACGAGAAATAGTGACAAATGCACAAGCTTCAGTAATCGACTCGATCAACTGGAGGAAAGAGTATCACCGATTGAAGATCAAATGAATGAAATGAAGCGAGAAGAGAAACCAAAAGAGAAAAGAAGAAAAAGAAATGAACAAAGCCTGCAAGAAGTATGGGATTATGTAAAAAGACCAAATCTACGTCTGATTGGGGTGCCTGAAAGTGATGGGGAAAATGGAACCAAATTGGAAAACACTCTACAGGATATCATCCAGGAGAACTTCCCCAACCTAGCAGGGCAGGCCAACATTCAAATTCAGGAAATACAGAGAACACCACAAAGATACTCCTCCAGAAGAGCAACTCCAAGACACATAATTGCCAGATTCACCAAAGTTGAAATGAAGGAAAAAATCTTAAGGGCAGCCAGAGAGAAAGGTCGGGTTACCCACAAAGGGAAGCCCATCAGACTGACAGCAGATCTCTCGGCAGAAACTCTACAAGCCAGAAGAGAGTGGGGGCCAATATTCAACGTTCTTAAAGAAAAGAATTTTAAACCCAGAATTTCATATCCAGCCAAACTAAGTTTCATAAGTGAAGGAGAAATAAAATCCTTTACAGATAAGCAAATGCTTAGAGATTTTGTCACCACCAGGCCTGCCTTACAAGAGACCCTGAAGGAAGCCCTAAACATGGAAAGGAACAACTGGTACCAGCCATTGCAAAAACATGCCAAAATGTAAAGACCATCGAGGCTAGGAAGAAACTGCATCAACTAATGAGCAAAATAACCAGTTAATATCATAATGGCAGAATCAAGTTCACACATAACAATATTAACCTTAAATGTTAATGGACTAAATGCTCCAATTAAAAGACACAGACTGGCAAACTGGATAAAGAGTCAAGACCCATCAGTCTGCTGTATTCAGGAGACCCATCTCACATGCAGAGACATACATAGGCTCAAAATAAAGGGATGGAGGAAGATCTACCAAGCAAATGGAGAACAAAAAAAAGCAGGGGTTGCAATCCTAGTCTCTGATAAAACAGACTTTAAACCATCAAAGATCAAAAGAGACAAAGAAGGCCATTATGTAATGGTAAAGGGATCAATTCAACAGGAAGAGCTAACTATCCTAAATATATATGCACCCAATACAGGAGCACCCAGATTCATAAAGCAAGTCCTTAGAGACTTACAAAGAGACTTAGACTCCCATACAATAATAATGGGAGACTTCAACACTCCACTGTCAACATTAGACAGATCAACGAGACAGAAAGTTAACAAGGATATCCAGGAATTGAACTCATCTCTGCACCAAGTGGACCTAATAGACATCTATAGAACTCTCCACCCCAAGTCAACAGAATATACATTCTTCTCAGCACCACATCACACTTATTCCAAAATTGACCACATAATTGGAAGTAAAGCACTCCTCAGCAAATGTAAAAGAATAGAAATTATAACAAACTGTCTCTCAGACCACAGTGCAATCAAATTAGAACTCAGGACTAAGAAACTCAATCAAAACCGCTCAACTACATGGAAACTGAACAACCTGCTCCTGAATGACTACTGGGTACATAACGAAATGAAAGCAGAAATAAAGATGTTCTCTGAAACCAATGAGAACAAAGATACAACATACCAGAATCTCTGGGACACATTTAAAGCAGTGTGTAGAGGGAAATTTATAGCACTAAATGCCCACAAGAGAAAGCAGGAAAGATCTAAAATTGACACTCTAACATCACAATTAAAAGAACTGGAGAAGCAAGAGCAAACACATTCAAAAGCTAGCAGAAGGCAAGAAATAACTAAGATCAGAGCAGAACTGAAGGAGATAGAGACACAAAAATCCCTCCAAAAAATCAATGAATCCAGGAGTTGGTTTTTTGAAAAGATCAACAAAATTGACAGACCGCTAGCAAGACTAATAAAGAAGAAAAGAGAGAGGAATCAAATAGACTCAATAAAAAATGATAAAGGGGATATCACCACTGACCCCACAGAAATACAAACTACCATCAGAGAATACTATAAACACCTGTACGCAAATCAACCAGAAAATCTAGAAGAAATGGATAATTTCCTGGACACTTACACTCTCCCAAGACTAAACCAGGAAGAAGTTGAATCCCTGAATAGACCAATAGCAGGCTCTGAAATTGAGGCAACAATTAATAGCCTACCCACCAAAAAAACCCCAGGACCAGATGGATTCACAGCTGAATTCTACCAGAGGTACAAGGAGGAGCTGGTACCATTCCTTCTGAAACTATTCCAATCAATAGAAAAAGAGGGAATCCTCCCTAACTCATTTTATGAGGACAACATCATCCTGATACCAAAGCCTGGCAGAGACACAACAAAAAAAGAGAATTTTAGACCAATATCCCTGATGAACATTGATGCAAAAATCCTCAATAAAATACTGGCAAACCGGATTCAGCAGCACATCAAAAAGCTTATCCACCATGATCAAGTGGGCTTCATCCCTGGGATGCAAGGCTGGTTCAACATACGCAAATCAATAAACGTGATCCAGCATATAAACAGAACCAAAGACAAGAACCACATGATTATCTCAATAGATGCAGAAAAGGCTTTTGACAAAATTCAACAGCCCTTCATGCTAAAAACACTCAACAAATTCGGTATTGATGGAACGTACCTCAAAATAATAAGAGCTATTTATGACAAACCCACAGCTAATATCATACTGAATGGGCAAAAACTGGAAAAATTCCCTTTGAAAACTGGCACAAGACAGGGATGTCCTCTCTCACCACTCCTATTCAACATAGTGTTGGAAGTTCTGGCTAGGGCAATCAGGCAAGAGAAAGAAATCAAGGGTATTCAGTTAGGAAAAGAAGAAGTCAAATTGTCCCTGTTTGCAGATGACATGATTGTATATTTAGAAAACCCCATTGTCTCAGCCCAAAATCTCCTTAAGCTGATAAGCACCTTCAGCAAAGTCTCAGGATACAAAATTAATGTGCAAAAATCACAAGCATTCTTATACACCAGTAACAGACAAACAGAGAGCCAAATCAGGAATGAACTTCCATTCACAATTGCTTCAAAGAGAATAAAATACCTAGGGATCCAACTTACAAGGGATGTAAAGGACCTCTTCAAGGAGAACTACAAACCACTGCTCAGTGAAATCAAAGAGGACACAAACAAATGGAAGAACATACCATGCTCATGGATAGGAAGAATCAATATCGTGAAAATGGCCATACTGCCCAAGGTTATTTATAGATTCAATGCCATCCCCATCAAGCTACCAATGAGTTTCTTCACAGAATTGGAAAAAACTGCTTTAAAGTTCATATGGAACCAAAAAAGAGCCCGCATTGCCAAGACAATCCTAAGTCAAAAGGACAAAGCTGGAGGCGTCACACTACCTGACTTCAAACTATACTACAAGGCTACAGTAACCAAAACAGCATGGTACTGGTACCAAAACAGAGATATAGACCAATGGAACAGAACAGAGTCCTCAGAAATAATACCACACATCTACAGCCATCTGATCTTTGACAAACCTGAGAGAAACAAGAAATGGGGAAAGGATTCCCTATTTAAGAAATGGTGCTGGGAAAATTGGCTAGCCATAAGTAGAAAGCTGAAACTGGATCCTTTCCTTACTCCTTATATGAAGATTAATTCAAGATGGATTAGAGACTTAAATGTTAGACCTAATACCATAAAAACCCTAGAAGAAAATCTAGGTAGTACCATTCAGGACATAGGCATGGGCAAGGAGTTCATGTCTAAAACACCAAAAGCAATGGCAGCAAAAGCCAAAATTGACAAATGGGATCTCATTAAACTAAAGAGCTTCTGCACAGCAAAAGAAA
>NW_022298489.1:0-1588 GCF_002776525.5 Piliocolobus tephrosceles
CCAGCTACTCGGGAGGCTAAGGCAGGAGGATTGCTTGAGCCCAGGAGATTGGGGCTGTGAGCTTAGGTGACACTACTGCACTCCAGCCTGAGCGACAGAGCAAGACCTAGTCTCTAAAACAAAAATGTTAAAAACCTGGGCCCCGTGGTTCTCCCATGCCCCGACCACCGCATGACCACAGTAGTGAGGAGTTTTCATCGCCTTCAGCCTCTTCAGAGCTTGTCTTGGGCTTGCTGTTACTTCCCTGGGGTGCCAGTCCACATGATCCCCACGTGGGTCCCACCCACATGAACAGCCTCTTCTTTTTTTTTTTTTGAGACGGTATCTCACTGTCACCAGGCTGGAGTGCAGTGGCGCCATCTCAGCTCACTGCAACCTCCGCCTCCCGGGTTCAAGCGATTCTCCTGCCTCAGCTCCCTGAGTAGCTTGGGACTACAGGCACCCACCACCACACCACACTCAGCTAATTTGTTGTATTTTTAGTAGAGGCCAAGTTTCACCATGTTGGCCAGGATGGTCTCGATCTCTTGACCTCGTGATCGGCCCACCTTGGCCTCCCAAAGTGCTGTGATTACAGGCGTGAGCCACCGCGCCCAGCCTCCAGCCTCTTATAGGGTAAATATTGGCCCCCTAGGGTTCCAGGAACCCTGCAGAGACCAGGAGGCCCGGGGTGCCTGTATTCTGGCTGGCCGTCTGATAACCTGGTCCCCGGCCCTGGTGCCTGGGCCCCAGTGAGCTCCGAGACCCAGGGTAGCCGGCCGTCGCCCAGGCCTCCCTGTTGCTGTGGTTTGTGGAGGGAGGGCAGGCTGTGGCTGCTGTCTGCGGAGCTGCCGCTAGTCTCTAGGAGCTGTGGGTCTGAGCCATGGGAGCCGGGGACCTGTCCTGCAGAGTGCACCCCCTCTGAGGTCCCCGCATGCTCATGGCACCCGCAGGGTGCAGGTGGGGAGGACGGAGCGAGGGTCTTGCGTCGGTGGGAATTCTCAGAGGCCTCCTGGAGCTCCCTCAGCCCTCTCTGTCTCTTCCTTCCCAGACCCTGACGACCAGTACAAGCTTACGGAGGACACCCGGCAGCTGGGCCTCGTGGTGTGCCGGGGCACGTCCGTGGTGCTGATCTGCCCGCAGGACGGCATGGAGGCCATCCCCAACCCCTTCATCCAGCAGCAGGATGCCTAGCCGGGCCAGGAGTGCAGGGGTGCAGGACAGGCCGGAGCAGCTCGGTTTCCCACAGACTCGGCCGCCGCTGCCACCACAGTGCCGCCTGCGGGAACGGAAGTGCTTTCCCATGTGTATAGGTTGACTTTTTGTTTTCTTAATAAAACTGCAAACCTCAATGTGTCTGAGCCCCGGAATCTTGCTTTTCCCTTGACCTTCTGAGGAAACCTGGATTCCTGGAGATTGGACTCAGACCCTGGAGCTCATCAAATACCAGCCATGGTCCCTCCTGGGGATGAGGGTTCAGGGGTGACCAAGGCAGGCACAGGCAAGGCCGGGACAGGCGAGTCAGGAGCCTCAGTCTGATGAGGGGCTTGTGGAACCCCAGGCCTACCCCTGAGACAGCAGGAGCCGGGTGCATCAGGAAGCCGGGGCG
>NW_022298490.1:0-2037 GCF_002776525.5 Piliocolobus tephrosceles
AGGGAGATTGGTCTAAAATTCTCTTTTTTTGTTGTGTCTCTGCCAGGTTTTGGTATTAGGATGATGTTGGCCTCATAAAATGAGTTAGGGAGGATTCCCTCTTTTTCTATTGATTGGAATACTTTCAGAAGGAATGGTACCAGCTCCTCCTTGTACCTCTGGTAGAATTCAGCTTTGAGTCCATCTGGTCCTGGGCTTTTTTTGGTGGGTAGGCTATTAATTGTTGCCTCAATTTCAGAGCCTGCTATTGGTCTATTCAGGGATTCAACTTCTTCCTGGTTTAGTCTTGGGAGAGTGTAAGTGTCCAGGAAATTATCCATTTCTTCTAGATTTTCTAGTTGGTTTGCATAGAGGTGTTTATAGTATTCTCTGACGGTAGTTTGTATTTCTGTGGGGTCGGTGGTGATATCCCCTTTATCATTTTTTAATGCGTCTATTTGATTCCTCTCTTTTTCTTCTTTATTAGCCTTGCTAGCGGTCTGTCAATTTTGTTGATCTTTTCGAAAAACCAACTCCTGGATTCATTGATTTTTTGGAGGGTTTTTTGTGTCTCTATCCCTTTCAGTTCTGCTCTGATCTTGATTATTTCTTGCCTTCTGCTAGCTTTTGAATGTGTTTGCTCTTGCCTCTCTAGTTCTTTTAATTGTGATGTTAGAGTGTCAATTTTAGATTTTTCCTGCTTTCTCTTGTGGGCATTTAGTGCTATAAATTTCCCTCTACACACTGCTTTAAATGTGTTCCATATATTCTCGTGTGTTGTATATTTGTTCTCACTGTTTTCAAAGAACATCTTTATTTCTGCTTTCATTTCGTTATGTACCCAGTAGTCATTCAGAAGTAGGTTGTTCAGTTTCCATGTAGTTGAGCGGTTTTGATTGAGTTTCTTAGTGCTGAGTTCTAGTTTGATTGCACTGTGGTCTGAGAGACAGTTTGTTATAATTTCTGTTCTTTTACATTTGCTGAGGAGTGCTTTACTTCCAATTATATGGTCAATTTTGGAATGAGTGTGATGTGGTGCTGAGGAGAATGTATACTCTGTTCACTTGGGGTGGAGAGTTCTATAGATGTCTATTAGGTCTGCTTGGTGCAGAGATGAGTTCAATTCCTGGATATCCTTGTTAACTTTCTGTCTCGTTGATCTGTCTAATGTTGACAGTGGAGTGTTGAAGTTTCCCATTATTATTGTATGGGAGTCTAAGTCTCTTTGTAAGTCTCTAAGGACTTGCTTTATGAATCTGGGTGCTCCTGTATTGGGTGCATATATATTTAGGATAGTTAGCTCTTCCTGTTGGATTGATCCCTTTACCATTTTGTAATGGCCTTCTTTGTCTCTTTTGATCTTTGATGGTTTAACGTCTGTTTTATCAGAGACTAGGATTGCAACCCCTGCTTTTTTTTGTTCTGCATTTGCTTGGTAGATCTTCCTCCATCCTTTTATTTTGAGCCTATGTATGTCTCTGCATGTGAGATGGGTCTCCTGAAGACAGCAGACTGATGGGTCTTGACTCTTTATCCAGTTTGCCAGTCTGTGTCTTTTAATTGGAGCATTTAGTCCATTTACATTTAAGGTTAATATTGTTATGTGTGATCTTGATCCTGCCATTATGATATTAACTGGTTATTTTGCTCATTAGTTGATGCAGTTTCTTCCTAGCCTCGATGGTCTTTACATTTTGGCATGTTTTTGCAATGGCTGGTACCGGTTGTTCCTTTCCATGTTTAGGGCTTCCTTCAGGGTCTCTTGTAAGGCAGGCCTGGTGGTGACAAAATCTCTAAGCATTTGCTTATCTGTAAAGAATTTTATTTCTCCTTCACTTATGAAACTTAGTTTGGCTGGATATGAAATTCTGGGTTTAAAATTCTTTTCTTTAAGAACGTTGAATATTGGCCCCCACTCTCTTCTGGCTTGTAGAGTTTCTGCCGAGAGATCTGCTGTCAGTCTGATGGGCTTCCCTTTGTGGGTAACCCGACCTTTCTCTCTGGCTGCCCTTAAGATTTTTTCCTTCATTTCAACTTTGGTGAATCTGGCAATTATGT
>NW_022298491.1:0-2277 GCF_002776525.5 Piliocolobus tephrosceles
ATTGCTGATTTCCTCTATTTCCTTGTGTGATGGAGAAGCTCTGCTTGGATTTTGTGCTCCAGGACAGGGTAAATGCCGACTGAAGATGGGACACCAGCCAGCGCTGCATACTTAAAGGACAATCTGGAGCCGAAGGTGGCGGCCACGCTTGTAGTCCCAGCTACTCTGGAAGCTGAAGTGGAAGGCTTGCTTGGGCCCAGGAGAGTCCAGCCTGGGCAAAAGAGCAAGACCATCTCTTTTAAAAAGTCTGAAACAAAGACTTCATCTTCTCAGTATTTTTATGCACCAACTCACACTATTTTGAATAGAAGAACTGAGAATGGGTGGGAAGAGAATGGGATCTTTTTCCCTTAAGACAATCAGGGAGTCCCAGAGCAGTATGCGTTCTCAGCAGCCATTTTCAGTGGAGCATTTGACTGTGCCTCTTGTCCCTCACTCTGAACTCCAAATTCGTCATGGAAGAGAATCATCCTTCGTGGAAGTCAGATTGACGCTAAACCAGTTTTCTTTTTACACTACCTATCTGCATGTAACTTACAAAAAGGAATTGTACAAAGCCGCCTTCCTTATAATGCAGCAGAGATTAGATAATGAGGTAAATGTAAGTGCTCTATAAGTACTAAAGAATATAAAACCAGATTCTGCCACAAAGCCTGGGACCACAGTGATAGTTTGAAAAATAAAAGTTTTGGCCAGGCGCAGTGGCTCACGACTGTAATCCCAGCACTTCGGGAGGCCAAGGCGGGTGGATCACGGGGTCAGGAGATCAAGACCATTCTGGCTAAGGAGATGAAACCCTGTCTCTACTAAATATACAAAAATTAGCCAGGCATGGTGGCGGGCACCTGTAGTCCCAGCTACACGGGAGGCTGAGGCAGGAGAATGGCGTGAACCCGGGAGGTGGAGCTTGCAGTGAGCCGAGATTGTGTCACTGCACTCCAGCCTGAGTGACAGAGCGAGACTCTGTCTTGGGGAAAAAAAAAAAGTTTTAATTTTTTCCCTGGAATATCTCATATTAACTTCGTGGTAGTGTGATTATGAGGTCTGTCCCCATTGAGTGAGAGTATTTGCTCCTGTAGTCAGAAAGAGTCATTATGTACAGCTCGATTAATGGTTAGAGAAGTTGAATATATAATATTAGAAATACATGGATACATGCTGAGTGTTGGTTATAATTTAGGGCTTTTTTCCAAGTTGATGACTGGGTTTATTACTTTAAAGTATCTCCCAGGATGTACCAGGAGGTGTCTTCTTGGACATATAACTTCATGGACAGCTCCTTGTTTAACTTCTCTGGCTCATGTACTAGAAAATTAACCTTTGAAAGGAGTGAACATAGCACAAGAGTTATATTCTGGTCCTGAGAAGTACCATGTTGATTTAATATTTTTAGTGAGTCCAGTCATTTCCTGGATTTATTTCAAATAGAATTAGTCAGTCTCCATCCCCCCTCCCTCTCTGGTCCTTGCTTGCTATGGTCTGAATGTTTGTGTTCCCCCAAAATTCTTATGTTGAAATCTTCACTACAAAGGTGATGGAATTAGGAGGTGGGGCCTTTGGAAGGTAATTGGGTCATGAGAGTGGAGCCCTCATGAATGGTATTAGTGCCTTTATAAAAGAAACTGGAGAGACATCCCTCGCTCCTTCCACCATGTCAAGGACATGAAAGAAGGTGCTGGCTGTGAACCAGAAACTGGGCCCTCACCAGACACCAAATCTGTTTTGATCTTGAACTTCTTAGCTTCCAGAACTGTGAGAAATACATTTCTGCAATTTATAAGCTACTCAGTTTATAGTATTTTATTAGAACAGCTTGAACAGACTAAGACGGTCTAAACAGAGATTGTTAGAACCTTTCTCCTTTCAGGAATGTTGGCAGATGATGCTACACTGAAAGCATTTGTGTGTCACTCTGCCAGGGACATGATGAAAGTGTGAAATGATCATATTGGGTTGGTCTTTTTGTTTCGTTCTGTTTTGAAACAGAGTCTCGGCCGGGCGCGGTGGCTCAAGCCTGTAATCCCAGCACTTTGGGAGGCCGAGACGGGTGGATCACGAGGTCAGGAGTTCGAAACCATCCTGGCTAACACGGTGAAACCCCATCTCTACTAAAAATACAAAAAACTAGCCGGGCGAGGTGGCGGGTGCCTGTAGTCCCAGCTACTCAGGAGGCTGAGGCAGGAGAATGGCGTAAACCCGGGAGGCAGAGCTTGCAGTGAGCTGAGATCCAGCCACTGCACTCCAGCCTGGGCGACAGAGTGAGACTCCGTCTCAAAA
>NW_022298492.1:0-1364 GCF_002776525.5 Piliocolobus tephrosceles
TTTTAATTTTAATGGGAGTTATACTTCTCTGTTTATATATTTTCTTACTACTGGCCTAGATTTTTTTAAGTCACATAACAAATTAGAATTAAGTTTTAATATTTTAGCATTCTTTGACATTCCATTTTGCAAGGAGATACAATTCATATTGAACTTGGGAATTTATACACATTGGCAATTAGTTGACCCTTGTAAATTGCAGACTTTATTTCCCCATTCTGAAATTTCTGACATACTGTGTCAAGACATGAAAGTCTAAGTCAAGATGTGGGGAAATATGTGCCAAAATGTTATGGCTGTTGAAAACACAGCTGCTGAAAAAAAAGGTAGGAAAATGGTAGGCTTTTTGTGTATCACAGCCGCAGAGATTGCACCCTTTCTCCAAATAGCAACAGTACTTGTAAAAAGTATGTGAAGTCAAGTAGCGTCTATTCTAACTATTTCATATTTGTGAAACACTTCTCTCACGTGGCTATAAGCTCCCTGTGGGCACAGCTGATCTCATAGTTCTTTTTCACTCTCATAGCACAGTGGCAGTCACCTACTGTGAAGATAAAAGCTTACTGTTTAAAGTCAGAATGATTCAATCATAGTAATAGTTATGGCTGCCTATTCTATGTCCCAACACAGGCTGATACAGAAATTGCTTTCTATCCCAAGGGGGTACCCTCGATGCTTTTTTACGTAGGGAGTATTTTTCAAATATTGTCATACAAAGCTGAAGCACTGGGGTTTGAAGGTATGTAAAACAGTCCTGAAATTCAACTATAGATGTTGGCCCTGACACATCTTCCTGGAAAGGAGGTGGAATTAATTAACTGCTTTATTCCCAGGGATAGGAGAGTTGAGGTTTTGGGGTAACAAAATGTAAACCTGTCTCTGAATATTAGGAAACTGGTATAATCAGTGGAATGCTTTAGTATCTTCATTAATAAAGGCACAGATTTTATTACAGTGCTTTTATGTCCTAGCAACATGAAAATTTGTCCTAATCTATTGATAAACACTAAACCGAGAGATCTTCATTCTATGTGGAAAGTAAAAATATTGATTCCTATTATATTCTGGGTTCTGTGTGAAACACATCACTTAAAGATGGGCATTAGCTCTGGAAATAAATTTAGAGGTAGGTTCTTTCCACCCATTTCACATAAGATAAAACTTATACTTAAAAAAATAAGTATCTTTTCAAATTTCACAGAACTAAAAACAAGATGAGCCCTACAAAAAGGATGTACAATGGGATGGACTTTTCCACTTCTCCTTTCTATTGTATATAACTGCATGAAACAGGGTGGTATGCCTTAATATTGTTACAACTAATTCATAAAAGTACTAGAATTAGAAAAAATAAATATTAAAGT
>NW_022298493.1:0-2295 GCF_002776525.5 Piliocolobus tephrosceles
TTTCTAGGAGTGGGAGGGCAATAGGCGGGGCACGGGCGTGTCAGGGGAGTTCTGCAGGTGCGACCAGGTAAATCTTGGTCTCTTCAGATTGACGTCACCTGGCGCATGCCCAGTTGATCTGCACCTTCCCGGGTCGCCGGCTGCATTTTCGCGCGCGTGGGAAGAGTTGGGAGGGTTGGGGGGGGATGAAGAACCCGGAAGTGCACCATCTTGCCTCCGTTCGTCCAAACAGTCCAACCTTTTATTGATAATAGTGATAAAGGGGCGCTGTGGTCTGTCTGGCTACTTCCTGCTGTTAAGGGGCGTCGTTAAGGTCAGGGCCCATGGTTGGTATTTGGACACACGGATGAAAAATAAAATAAGGCACAGTATTAGTATAGGAATGAGGAATGGAAGCATTTGTTGGAATATGGGCAAAACCCAGAAGGAAGGTCCCGGCAAGGTTGGGGAGTATGAGATAGTTAAGAAAATTTAGTAAGTTTGAGGCGAGTGGGGGAAAGCCAAACTGATTTCCACTGATTGCTTTCAGTAGGGGCCCTTTTTAGTTGGGAATGAGGAATGAGTGTGCAAAGTACTTGTTGGCCAGGCAGCAATTAAGGATTGGAGTTTTTCGTGGAGTGGATGGCTTTCCACTTACTCCTACTACAGAGATATTGGATGGAAGGCTAGGTCCAGAGAAGGACGGCAAAACAGAATAGGTAGCCTCGCTGTTGATTAAAAAGTTAATTGTCTTACCCGCTACCAGGAGAGTTACCCGTGGCTTGGCGAGGGTGATGGGGGTCCCCGAGTCTTGGCACCTTCAGTTGTCAACGTCCAGATGTAGGAGCTGGAAGGAGCTCCCAGGATCCTGGGAAAGGGGGTCACGTGGAGGCGCGGCACCTGTTCTCAGGGTGGGGCAATCAGACTTCCAGTGTCCTCCCTGCTGGCAAGCAGGGCAGGGGGTTGCTGGTGGACGAGGGTTAGAACATTCACTGGCCTAATGTCCTGATGCCTTGCACTTATAGCAAGGCTGCGTTGGGGCTCGGGGACCTTGCGGACACCTGTTGGCATAGTGTCCTGCCTTGCCGCACTTATAGCAGGCAGGCTCCTTTTGTAGCTTTGGAGTCTGAGGGGTGTGTGCTCTCTGGCCTGGGGTTACGACTGGGCTGTAAAGCCGCTGCTAGGAGCTGAACCTTCTGTTCAAGGCAAGCTTGCCGTCTCCTCTCTGGAGTTATAGACCTTAAAGGCTAATTTAACCAGGTCTTGTATTGGTGTCTGAGGACCATCCTCTACCTTTTGAAGTTTTTTACGAATGTCAGGAGCTGATTGAGAAATGAAATAAGACACCAAAATGGTGGCCCCTGTGGGGGAGGCTGGATCTAACTGGGTATACTGGGTTAGAACCTCAGTCAGTTTAGGGTAGAGGTTAGGATAACCTGGAGGTCATGCCAAGTTAAGTCATAGGCCTGACAAAGGTATCTAAATTCCTTTATGTATATGGTAGGATTAGCTGAGAAATCACCTAAACGCTTCTCAATTTTGGAAAGATTGTCCAATGAAAAAGGGACATGTACTCTGACTAGCCCCTCCGCCCCAGCCACCTCTCGCAAAGGTGAGGAGTCTGGGCAGGAAGGGAGGGGGTGGAGAGAAGTAGTATAGGGACGAGAGCTCAAGGCCCAAAAGCCTTGTATGTAAATTTCGGACCACTTGCTTAGCCGCTGGCAGAAATTGCTGAGGTCGATCACGCCACAGTGGAAAGGAAAATTAACCGCTTCCTCCTAAGGTCTTGTTCAAGCTGTAAGGTTTTTAAATTGGCTAGGAGGCACCCTAAGGGGGTGCTCTTTGGAAATTTGGACTGGGGGGGTTTCCCATTTGTTTCCTCTTTTTTTTTTTTTGAGACGGAGTCTCGCTACGTTGCCCAGGCTGGAGTGCAGTGGCGCGATCTCGGCTCACTGCAAGCTCCGCCTCCCGGGTTCACACCATTCTCCTGCCTCAGCCTCCCGAGTAGCTGGGACTACAGGCGCCCGCCACCTCGCCCGGCTAATTTTTTGTACTTTTAGTAGAGACGGGGTTTCACTGTGTTAGCCAGGATGGTCTCGATCTCCTGACCTCGTGATCCGCCCGTCTCGGCCTCCCAAAGTGCTGGGATTACAAGCGTGAGCCACCGCGCCCGGCCTGTTTCCTCTTTACCGACACACAATGGACACAATGGAAATGGAAGTGGATCTCTGCCTGGCTTCAAAGCGTCCTTTGGAACCAGCAGAGACAAACTGGAGGCTCTTGAAGCCAAGGTGGAGATTACCTTCAGGCGGACGT
>NW_022298494.1:0-8058 GCF_002776525.5 Piliocolobus tephrosceles
AAAAAAAAAAAACAAGTTTTATAAGGTTAATACGCATGGGTTAAACATGTATATTATACAAGAAAGCAATTTAGTGCCAAAGATTACAGAGATAAGAAGTGAAATACACTAACAATAACATTGTACCCAGAGATGTTTTTCACTCTGGTGAAAGAAATTAAACCTTGTTTTGGAGCAAATAAACTTTTGGAAGAGAGATAGCTGTTCTTGCCATATCTTTAGCAGTTAACAGGTGCACTACTTGCCTGGTTGCCATTAAACTTCTGTCTCTATCCTGTATTTCCTCTCTGTTTCCTCTGTTTATTATGAAAGACCAAGGTAGCCACTTTCAGGATGTCCCCTGATGTACTTTCTGGTCCCAGGGCCTGTTTTTGTTATTTCCTCCTTATGTGAGGAGCTGTCTGGTTAACAAATTTATCCTTTAGGATTAGCTGTCCTTCGGCTAAATCAGGAGATAGAGAGGTGTATTTTTACCAAGACCTCTCTTAGACTTTCTAGGAAGGCAGTGGGATTTTCATGAAATCCCTTGTGGATCATAGACAGCTTAGTATAATTGAGAGGCTTGGTCCTAGTTCTATGAAAGCTTTCCATTAAGCACACCTGAAAGTGTGTTCACCTCCAGTCTTCCACCAAACCATTGGGATCCTATTTAGGGTCATCCATTGGTACTGCTTCTCTTCTGGTTGGATAATGTTCACCCTCTTCCCTGGTGCTATATGAGATACAGATCTCTTTGCTGCTTGCAGAGCAGCCTACTTCTCAGTGTCCATCAGGGTCTGATTCAAAGGTAACATAGCATCTCTCCAGGAGAGTTCAAATATCTGGGTGCAATTCCGGAAAGCCTCTATATGTCTCTCAGGGCCATCTGAAAGCTTGCCAAGATCTCCGTAATTTGCTTTAAATCCTGTAGGGAGAAGAAGACCTGGACTTCATTGGACTCAATTTCACTGGGCATTTGTTGGAGGGGCAGGAGTGAGACTGGGACTTGTTTAGATGGAGGATTTTTAGGAGGGAACAAGTGAGAGGCTGAAGCTGTATAGGGAGGTTGGGGTGGACCTGGAGGAGAAGGGCTTGAGAGAGCTGGCTTCTTTGCTGGGAGTGCCTCTGGGACTCGTGTGTTTACTTTTCTGGGCTTGCCCCTTGCCTGAGATGGAAAACAGGGGGATTTGGATCAATCTTATATTGTCGGCAAAGGTCTGGATTGCCTTGCAAAGTATAGAAAGCCTGTACCTATGGGGCCCCAGACCGTCTGTCCTCACACCTACAGAAAAGTTCCAATTGCCAGATGGTATTGAAATAAATGGTTTCTTCCTGAGGCCAAGCCAGTCCTTCATAATTTTGCGAAACCTTTGTGCAGAGAGCTATGTGGTGTTTTTCCTCCAGATTCTGAGGGTCAAAGCAGTCCCAATGGTACAAGATACACTCCAAAGGAGTATATGCTGGGGGTGGTGAAGAGAACTGGCTGCCCATTCTGAAAGACAGGGTACAGATGTGTCCTTATTCCCTTCCTTCTTTCAGTGAAAACTCAGGGTGTGATGGAGAGAGAAAGCAAGTGTTCTTTCACTTTCCACCCCTTATCCTCGGCCATAGATACTACTGTGGTATGCACGCATGAAGCAGGGAAAACCTGGAGAATGGGAATTAACCACCCTCACCTATGCCTCCATTTCTTCCTGCTGTCAGCAAACTTCCTGGGCCTGTTTATGCCATGGAGCATGGCCTCCTTCCATGGGGCGGAGGGTTTAGTCAGCAGGAATTGGTCCTGCCCATTTGGATAGTGCCTGTTGCCTGGTTTTGGATCCCTCAGATCTGAGTTTTCTAAGACCTTTGTCTGAAGTTTGGAATTGAGTTTGGGACTGAAAAGGCATTTAAGAGGCTATTTATATACATGTACAGTGTCTCAAATGTGCCCTGTTGAATTTGCAGTTCTCAGCCAGAAGGGTCCCTTCCTCCATTAACTTTCCTATCAGAGAGTTGGGAGGGGGGCCCTCTCACTAAGAAAAGGAAAAAAAGAGATTAACAGTATAAGGGGTAAAAAGAGGAAGATTCTTGGGGAAGAACACCTTGCTAAGTGCAAGTGGGACCCCCAATCCTTTTATCTTTCCCCCGGTTCAGACCAGGTTTAATTCCTTGGCCAGGGAAAGAAAGGTTCCAATGGGGTAGCGGGCAAGAAGTGCCCATCCTTTAGCCCTGTGGAATCTAGGCTACCACCGTGGATTTCTCCCACCTGCCTTCATGTCTGTTGGGTGCAGCCTTTGCCTGCTGTGGGCATGCCTAGGGCCCGAGCTGGGAGGGAAAAGGGTAAGAAGAGGTGACCTGAGCCATGCATGCCTGCAGTTGTTGAGATGGAGGCATACATGGCACTTCTAGGAAAAATGGGTCTGATTTGTACGTTTGGTGACTGAGGCAAATGTTCATTTTACTTAGTAACATTCCTGTAGTCTGTAGCAAAACTGTTAACATTATACAGAAAGAGATAAGAACCATTTCAAACCCTGTGAGAGAAAAGAGACAAAGTCTAGGGGTTTTGACAGGCCCAGTTACGGAGGTTTAAAACTCTGTGAAGTGAAACAGAGACTCTTACAGGAAAGAGAGAGGTGGCAGGGTTTTGGAAGAGAGTTCCAACAGTTTTGCATTTATTCACACTCACCTTCCTGGATCTGGGGCAAGGCCCAGTTGAAAGGTTCCTTTGTCCCCTCCCAGGGCATGCAATGGGGGTGTGGCTCACTTTTTCAGTGCCCCACTGCTCAAACCTTTAGGGGAGCATACAGATGTGCAGGCTGTGGGGCTTCAACCCACCCCAGGGCAGTGTCTAGGGGTGAATGTTTACAGGCCCTGAAGCCCCAGTCGTTGTGTGTTACAGGATGCTCTTTTAGTTTGCCTATGGGTGGATTGTGTTTACCAGCTCCATTAGACCCCTTCCTTATCACAAGGACAGAGGGATTTCTGTAGCCTGGGTTTTTGCATTGGTGTAGTAGAAAAATCAGATCACATGTGGATTTGGAGAATGAGTGCCAAGTTTTATTGAATGGAAGTAGTTCTCAGCTGATGCGGAACCAGATGGGAGATGGTTTTCCCCTGCAGTTGGGCCATTCAGCTGCCTTAGGTCTCCTCCAACTGCCCTGGCCAAACTCTGCCTCATCTAGCAGGTTGATGGCCTGCTGGCATGCCCATCCCTATGGGTGTGCCCTTTTGCTTGCATGCTCCTCTCAACGTCCTCTCGATGACCAACCACTTATGTCTTATTCCACTGATGTGTTCCTCACAATGTCCAGCCGCCTGTGTGTCTGCTTGCTAGGTTCTCGGGTTTCTATAGGCCCAGGATGGGGGTGTGGTATGCTAGGGTGGTCTTGGGAAATGCAGCATTTGGGCAGGAAATGCCTGTCCTCACCTAGATTTGTGGGGACCGTGGCCTCCTCTATCCCACACTTTCCTTCCGCCATTCCATATCATTTAAAGGGACTATGCCCTTCCTTTTCCAGCATTCCTATATTGACTTTACCAGAATGACAGTCACTGTGATTATGTTGACTGTTACTGCTGTTTTGAGAAAAGTATTATAATAAAGAGACAAAGATTTGGCCAGTTTCTGAGCAGAGGATCAAGGGAACAGAAAATTTCTCGGTTTTTCAAGGGCCTTACAGGTTGGAAAAAGTCAACCACCTCTGGACTCTGAATAGTGAGATTTAAGACTTAAAAGGCTGGTTTGGAAAAGATGAATAAAATCTCTCAGCAAAACACAATAACTCAGATTAACAGTGTTACCATTCCATCAAATTCTCTAGTTTCAGACAGCATCAATGTAGCCACAGTAAAATTGAAAGAAAGGGGTGGGGTTGGGGAGAGAGAGAGAAAGAGCCAGATAGATAGGGACATGGAGTAAAGACGTTAGGAAGGAAAACAAATTTAGAAACTACATCTGATAAAGAATTTTGGATGTGGTTATTGGCCCTTGCAACTAACTGGAAGTGGCTTTTCGCCTGAAAAATATTGGGGGAAATCTATTGCCAGGGTAAGTATGAAGCAGCTATAAGTTTGGGACCATTTAGAGATCTTAAAAGAAGCTTTGGCAGGGAATGTGCTGTAAAAAGCCTACAAATGTCCATTTTGGACATGGCCTTGGAGGTTAATGAACAAGGAAGACACTCTCAGAAGATAGTATCTGTGACCGTGGAAACTGATGGACAAACAGGCACCTTCCAGGTAGCAGAATCAGTATGTAAGCAAAGTACTTCACAGCTCCCCAGGGTGGAGCCTTCACAGAGGCTATACGACAGGACTGTATTGTTTCCATTGACCAGGGGCTGCTTAAGTGCCTTATAGTCTTTCCTGTTTTGAACAGAATATTTTATTATAATTATCCTGTTCCTACTTCACCATTGTGTATTGGATATTTGTGAAAGGTGGAAAGATAACTTGATATTTCATTCTAAAACCACTAGTTATTTTATATCCTAGTTACCAGGCTACAAGGAGCCACCTTTGGACTTGACAGACTGCGTCAAGTGGAGAGTTCTCTTTTGAAACTGGATGTGGTGACTTCATGGGGCTTTGGACGTACCTTTCAGCTGGGGGAAGGGGGTGCTGGTAAATGTGTTCTATAGATAAGACATAAGTATAAAATAGACATTTGGTGACCAGAAGGGTGGACTGAATACTTGTTATGTGTTAACAGTGTCATTACTTGTATATATCTCTTGGCAAGCAGCAAGTCTACATTTTCCTCTGCTGCTTTGTATGGCTGTGTAACTGAAGTCTGGCCACATTATGTCTGCCTCTTCCAGGCCGGGTCCAGGTCCGTCTGGTAGACACACACACACACACACACACGCGCGCGCACACACACACACACACATCTATGCTGTCTCTTTCCTTTCCAGTTGGTTAGAAACAAAGCATTCTGAGGTTCTAGGGTGGTGATTGGCAAACTGTAGCCTGTGGGTGAAATCCAATCTACCACCTGCTTTCATAAACAAACTTACCCTGAAACATAGTCCTGCTTGTTAATTTAGGTATTATCTGTGACTATTTTCAAATGACAACAGTAAACTTGAGTAGTTTCAACAGGCATGGGCTGGCTCATTATGCCTACAATATTTCTAGCTCTGCTTCACAGCAAAAGTTTGCTGATGTCTGTTAAAGGGGATGGTGAATGGAAGGATCTTTGGATTGCTGTATCACTTTGTGAAAACCATCCACTGCATGCCCTATTAGATTTTACTAGAGTAAATTTGATTGTGCTAGGGATTGAGATTTTGGGGATTTACCTTTATAGCTGCTAGAACTGCCTTAACTAATCTGCTGTAATTTAGAGGTGGAAGGATCTGTCCTGTCTTACGACCAAGGTCTCAATGTGAGATTTGTGTCTATAAACAGTGAAAATAAATCAAACCTTTCAAAAGGAAGTTGTGCTGTAATGAGAAAGATTAATGCATTCTTCTAATAGAATTCTGCTTACACCTGTATTTTTAAGGATTAACTTTCAAAGATGGAGAACTGTCTTATGGTTTACCTTGAGCTCCTTGAGCTGTGGTCATGAGAAAATTAAAACATGAAACAAATGCTCTAGTTGTCTTTTAAATATTTGTTCTTACAGAGTGCTTAGTCCCAGACTCTCAAGCTAAGAGCAAAAGCTCTGTTTCGTTATTAAATGGCCTCCAGAAGAGCATCTGTCTGTCTGATAATTGATCTATCCTTGCTTTTTTCAAGAAAATGGGCATTCATGAAAAATACTCAAAAATATAACCATGGTTCTTAAGAAATTAAGTCTATATTGTTAGCTTTGGAAAAAATCTTATAGAAGTTAAATATCTAAAGTTTTTCTTTAGAAAGATTTACAATTCAAAAATGGCACTCAATGTACTTTAACCTCTCTAAACCAAGAAGTTAGTAGATTATATGGTATAATCAACAAAGGCTTGCTGGGGAATGCTGTAATGTAAAGGGACAAGCCTTAGACTGGGAATCCAAGGAGTGGGAGGTTAGGGTTTCCCTAATTAACAGTGTGATCTTAGACAAGTCATATGCCTTTCTGAGCCTCAGTTTCTTTTACCAAGGTTCCTTTTACCTCTGTGTTGAGTGGGATCACTTGGATAAGGTGTCATTTTCATTGCTTATTGTTCCTTAGTGTCCAAGCCTTAATTAAAAGCAAAATTCTCTAAGAACGTTGCTGAAACTGCACTTTGTGGATTAAACATTTGTTCTTTTAAACATGCTGTTTCTGCCACATCTGGAGATGAAAGTGGCTGACTTCCACTAGTTTTCTCACATCCTTTAGTAGCTAAATAGAAAACTTGAGAAGCTAGCCAATTTTATGTTTCTTCATCTTGTTTTCTTGTACAATCAGGAAAGTTTTTAAGTCTCTATCTCTTTTAGTTGATAAACACTATTCCTTAAGACATGTCTGGCTTTATTCAGAAGCTGTATGGCAAATTTCAGTTATGATTTACCAGCCCTGCCCTGGAAAAAATAGGTGGGTGTTATATAAATGAGCTAAAGATGGCCTCTGTGTGTTAAATCCCTAAGTTGTTTATTTCTCCACTGAAGGCTGACTTGTTAGCTCAAAAGTCTGCAGGCACCAAATTCAGACTGATCTCAAACCAGCATATTTTTTAGTCATTTAGAAATTACCCACTTTGTGTACGTACCCTGGAAAACCTCACCTGATAGCTGTTATTTATTATAGCCTAGCACCTAGCAGTTATAAGGCCCAAGCTGATCTAGTGAGTTTCTGTCAAGCTGCTGAGTGACATTACCTTGACACATATACCTCTCTGATCCCCCTGTCTCCTGGGAGTTTCTAAGCCATCCTGCTGTTTTCTTTGTGGTGCTGGGGTATGACCTAGCTGTATGATCCGTGTACCAGAACTACTGGAAATAATCCTACTGAGAGAGACATTCTTCCTCCTGCAACCCCGTCCAAATGCCACACAGTAAGGCTTGTTGTGGTTACTGGCTCTTGTGGTCATGTGTTTTTTCCTTAATCAGCCCCAAATGCCTCTGCTATGGACTGAATGTGTTCCCTAAAAATTCATACATTGAAACCCTAATCCTCAGTGAGATGGTATTTGCAGGTGGGGCCTTTAGGAAGTAATTAGGGTTAGATTAGGTCATAAGAGTGGAATGCCATGATGGGATTAATACCTTTGTAGTGTAGCAGGATGAGCCGCAAACAAAACCTCTTAGACACCAAGTTGTAGAAGGAAGGGCTTTATTCAGCTGGGAGTATCAGCAAGCTACTGCCTTAAAATTCGAGCTCCCCAAGTGCACAATTTCTGTCCCTTTTAAGGGCTCACAACACTAAAGATTTCACATGAAAGGGTCGTGACCGATTAAGCAATCTAGGGGATATGTGACAGGGGTTTCATGCAAGTCAGAAAGAAACAGAACTGGGCAGGGAGTTTCACAATGTTCTTCTATATAATGTCTGGAGTTTATGAATAACATCAGTTTCTAAGTTATGAGTTGATTTTTAACTACTGGGTTTAGGCCAGGCAGGCCCAGGCCTGGTTTTGGGCCTGGCGCCGGGCTGCCTGTCTTTGATTTTACTTCCTTGTTTTTTTCTTTAAAACAGGTACCGAGTGTAAAACAATATAAAACAGTGTGAAAGGGTCTTTTTCTTTTCTCAGTAGGAAGAGAAAGAGACACAAGATCTCTTTCTCTTGTGCATGTACCAAGGGGAAATCTTTGTGAAGACATAACCAGGAAGAGAGCCCTTATCAGGAATCCAAGCATGTTCGCACCCTGATGTTAGACTTCCAGCCTCCAGAACCAGGAGAAATAAACACCTGTTGTTTAAGCTACCCACTTTATGATAATTTGTTACTGTAGTATAAGCTGAGACTTTCTTTGACCCTCAACAATTGGGTTTATTGATAATTATTCTTCTGGATATCCCTTTGTATTGATAACAGCCTGCTGGATTTTTATCCTCCTACGTCTCAGCCTCCCCAGCTACAAAGCCAAAATTGACAAATGGGATCTCATTAAACTAAAGAGCTTCTGCACAGCAAAAGAAACTACCATCAGAGTGAACAGGCAACCTACAGAATGGGAGAA
>NW_022298496.1:0-7311 GCF_002776525.5 Piliocolobus tephrosceles
GATAAGGGAGGAGTCTGTGTCCTCTAAGGTCATTGGGGCTGGGAGCAAAGAAGGCACAGGGCACAGAAACGATGCTCAGCACAAGTCCAGGGGCTCAGAAGAAGTGGTATCTAGGCCGAAACTCAGAGGATAGGTTTAAAGAGAAAGAATGATAGACAACAGGCGTTTCATCTGAAATGTGATTCTGTTCCATTGGGGATCCCCATTCAGCTCAAGCTCCTCTCACTGTAGAAAAATATTCTGGTCCTACATTTCACTGGGCAGCACCCATCCCCAAGGCTTATAAATGCTCCCTCTTGCCCCCGCAAGTGATCAGTAGCCTCTACAGAGCGCCTCCTCTGCAGCAGCTCCTCAACAACATATGCAGCCAGGGCTGCTATTGAGATCCCATTTCACAGGTGGGCAAGGTGAGCCCCAGAAAAGTCAAGTCACTTGATCAGGCTCCTACAGCTGATGGGGCCGTCCCTGGAGGTAAAGCTGGTATCACTTGGCTCAAAGCCCCAAAGCTCTATCTTGTGGCCGGTAGCACAAATGAGATGGGCAGAGCAGGGAAGTGGCCATTAGAAACCCCCATTCCCTTCCAGATGTGATTTGACTGATTCGGGTCCCTGAACCGTGGACCCATCTGTCTTCTTCACTGCTGCATCCCCACAGCATTGTCATGGCCTGGCGCCTACAAAACACACACACTCACAAATATGTCAAATGATGGCAAAGAAAGTGCATTCTGGAGCACCTGGTTCCTGTCCACTTGGCCCATATTCCCCCAACAGCTGAGGATGGCCGTCCCTCCTGCCCTGGCTTGTGCCAGTTTGTCAGCCTTTGCCAGGGATCCAGGTGTTTCTGCCCTATGGCCCTGTCCTGGTGGTGGCTGTCTTTAGATGGGGCTGCAGGACAGGACAACACCAAGGCAGACACCCTGTTCTCTGTGCCCAACCTTGCATCTCTATGTCTGCACGCCCTTGTCCCGAGGCTTGGACCAGCCCCTGTAGTTTGACGCCTCAGCCTAGAACAGTATGTGCATGTGTGTGCGCGCGCACATCTATGTGGTTGTCAGCAATCTCAGGTCCCTGGACACTGCACTCACATGACGAGTCAGCAGGGGACTGTGTAGTGGTGACTACAGGGGCACTGAAGCCAGGCCACCTGGACTTCAGTCCCCATCACAGATAGCACCAGCCACGCTCCGTGCCTCTCTTTCCTCACCTGTAATACAGGATGTAACAACACTTATCTAAGGACTCAGAGACAATGCTCAGAAAGTGCTTAGAATCACGCCTGGCTGATAGCGCTTGGAGTCTGGCTTTGCATTTTTCTGTCCGGGTCGGACACTCGCCAAATTCGCTAAAAGGATCATGTGGAGCTTGCTCAGAGCACCTGCTGAAAACTGCGTTTTAGGTCTGCGTTTCAGGAATACTCACGCAACCCGGAAGGAAGGCAAGGGCGCGGCCGCCAAACCTGAGGGCGCCCGGCCTGCGCACGCGTACCTGGAGGGGAACCCTGTCTGCAGGCCCCCAACTTGTGTCTCTTCTCTCTGTCTCCATCCCAGCCAAGGACAAGGACTTCTCCCCCGGAAGGCCTCCCCCAGCTGAGGGAACGTTCCAGGTCTTCCCTCGGACCTGGCTGCGCGCCTGGTGCCGGCTCTGACGTGATTTCCTCTCCCGCCAGGACTGGTCCTGCTCGCTCCTCCTGGCCTCCCTCGCGGGCGCCTTAGGCTCCTCCTTCCTCTACGGCTACAACCTGTGAGTGGTGAACGCCCCCGTCCCGGTGAGTGCGCGCCAAGGCCCGGCAGAGGGCACTGCGGCCCCGCGGAAACCTTCGGGTGCGCATGGGCCCTGGGCTCCAGCGTCCGGTCTCGTGCGGGACGCCGCAGGGACAGAGACCAGCCCCCGCTCCGGTTGGGGGGAGGCACAGAAACAGACAATGATGACACGGGGACAGGGGGCGGGGGAATGACAGTTCTTGCGGCTGGAGGGTGGGTGTCCTGAGAGAACGTTGGGAGACTAGATGAGAGGGGGCTTCGGAAGTCCCGGAGTGGGGTGGGGAGCTGTCCTCTGGCCCCTAATGCCGGGAAAGGGAGCAGGAGGGGCCTTATGCATGGAAACTTGGACATTTTCTTGATTTGTTTTGTTGTTGGTGATATCTATCTATCTATCTATCTATCTATCTATCTATCTATCTATCTTTGAGATGGAGTCTCACCCTGTCACCAGGCTGGAGTCCAGTGTTGTGATCTCAGCTCACTGCAACCTCGCCTCTCGGGTTCAAGTGATTCTCCAGCCTCAGCCTCCCGAGTAACTGGGGCTACAGGCATGCGCCACTACACCCGGCTAATTTTTGTATTTGTAGAGATGGTGTTTCGCCATGTTGGCCAGTCTGGTCTGGAACTCCTGGCCTCAAGCGATCTGCCCACCTTGGCCTCCCAAAGTGCTGGGATTATAGGCTTGAGCCACTGCACCCGGACTGTTGTTGTTGACTTTAAATTACAACCAGAGGCCACTCAGGTATCTGCTGGATAAGACCCATCTTTGGCTTGTGGTTTACTCTGAAATCAGATCCAGGTGCAATTCTCCCAGGCCCTCTTCACATTGTGCCTCTGGTTTGCAGTTAAAGGTTGGGTCCCGCCTACCTAGGCTTTAAGGGTTAGGTGTTATCCCGTGGGTGCTGGCTTTGGTTTTGACCTACCACCACCCACGGGTAAGGGCAGGATGGAGGGTTAAGGGAAGCTTTCCTGCAGGAAATGATGCCTGACCAAGTTTGGAGGTGGAGTGATGGATGGGGCCAGGGTTGTAGGACACATCTGAGGAAATGTAGGGAGCTGCAGGTTCTTGGAGCACAGGCTGTTTTGGGGGCAGACAGAAAGCAGGCCGAAGACAGTCCTGAGTGCCTTCCAGGCTTTTCCTTGCTTGGGAGTCCAGCATCCTTGTGTATAAAACACAGGGGAAGCCTGGGCCCGTGAGCCTCAAAGGTTCCCAGGAGCCCTGGAATTTTGCAGAGGTGCCTCAGGGATCTAAGCACTATTTGCGCAGATCAGCTCTATGTTGAAAAAGTTTGTTAATTGACATTGTTCAGTTCTGTTGCCAAAAACAGTTTGAAAACCAGGGGGCCTAGATGGCTTCAGCAAGCACTGGCAACAGTTGGTGATCTTTGATTTTGTCATTGTGGCGTCATCTCAAGATGGGGATCTGACTTGTCCATATTTGTCTTTGAAAGAGGGCTAGGAATTTGGACTCTTGCTTCATCTTGAAAGTTCATGAAAACATCCAGGTGAGGGGGGAAGATCCTTTGCGCTCATGGCTTGTGGAGCAGAGATATGTGAAACTTGCACCTGCGATAGAATGATATGGCTTCAAGCACTGACTGTGGGAACATGAGGAAGGAGCAGTCCCGTTACTCACTTATTCATTCAGCAAGCATTGTTGGGAGTTTATGATGTGTCCAACTCTGGGGATCAGGGAAGACAACCTGGAGGAGGTGGTATTTGAGCTGAGCCATGAGGGATGTGTAGGATTTCCACAGGTGTCCCGGGGAGGTAGGGAGCTGAAGCACACACACAAAGGCCTGGCTGTGCCCACATGGTGGCATAGTAGGAAGTTAGTAGCGTGTGATGTGCCAGTACCTAGGGGGAATGGGGAGCTGGGATGAAAGAACAGGTGGAAAAGCAGGATGAAGTCAAAAGAAGAGGGCCTAAGATCTTAGGTTGAGGATCAGGATTTTAGTCTTGGGCACTGGGGAGCCATGGCAGATTCATGGGGGTGGGGGTTTACAACTCACAGTTTTTTACATGAAAATTTGTTTTTCTTTAACCATGACACAGCCTCAGGAGGTCCTGAGAACATATGCCCCCTTATTTATTTACTTATTTAATATGCTCACTGATTTTTAGAAAAGCAACTTTGGTGTCAGTGAGAAGGACGGGAGGGGCCAGAGCTTAGAGGTATTTAATGGGAAAGACCATGGTAAGCCAGACAAAGAGGATTTAACGTGCCCTCCCTCCATTTCGGGAGAGGAGGGGATTTCTGAAGACCTACGCAGCCAGGGTGGCCTTTACGTTTCTTAAGATGAATAACATATATTATGGCAGCATCAGTAACAGTACAGATGGAAAAAGCCCGCATGAGGTGCAGGCCCTCCTCCATGCAGTTTTGACGCATTAATCAGCTTAGTGCACCCTCATGACAGCCCTGTGAGGTATGGGTCATCATTATCCCCATTTTACAGATGAGGAAACTGAGGCACGCTGTTCACTGACTTGCCCACAGTCACATAGCAAGTGGAGCCAGAGTTTGGCCCTGGGTGGGCTTCTGGTTTCCCAGGCATCAGACACATTTTCAGTCATTTTTAAAACAGATCCTTTCTGTGGCAGCCAGTGTTAGGCCACGGGATTTCTGGTTCAGGATATCAGAGCTCTGCCTCTGTGGCCAGCATGAACAGCAAGGTGTTCAGTCTTGAGACATCACGAGGCACTTTTTAGCCTGATGTCCTTTGAACCTCGAGACCATGGCTTGTCATGCATACTTTATCGGAGCCCAGAGCAAGCACCCCGAGAAGGCCTCGAGTCCAGGACTGAGCCATCTGCCCAGATCCAGGGGCTGGGAAGTGTCATCCCCGGTTGGGCAGCTACTTCCCAGCATGTGCCATCTGTCTTTGAAGAGGAGCAGAGACTGTGATCACCAGCTCATCAACTCTGCCAAAATGTACTGCGTGCCAGGCGCATTCCATTCTCAGAAATACTGAGACGTCAGTGTCTTTGGCTGTAACAAAATAGCACAGCCTGGGGTCTTCAGAAATAGACATTTATTTTCCTATACTTCTCCAACCTGGAAATCCAAAATCAAAGTGCCAGTGGATTCGTTGTCTGGTGAGGACCGTCCTTCCGGCTTGCGGACGGCCTCTTTCTCACTGTCCGTACACAGCAGAGGGAGGAAAAGTGCAAGGGAGCAAGACACTCATCCCACCATGAGGCCACGCCCAGACTTCCGCTAACCCCAGTAACCTCCCAAAGGCCTCATCTCCAAATACCATCACATCAGGGTTAGGGCTTCAACACGCCCCATCCTTGCAACAAAAATGTCATGCAACATTTTTGGAGGGAACACAATTCGGCTCAAGGTAATTAATTATTGATGTTACCTTCATTTCATGAACAAAGAAACAGAGGCTCAGAGTTTAAGCAACTTGCCCAGGATCACACAGCCAGGAGGGGGCAGTGCTGGAATTCAAACCCAGGTCTGTCTGACTCCAAGACCCATGCCGTGCGCTCCGCCCCTCCTTCCTGCCCCTGACCACTAATGGCAGGCACCAGCAGTCCAGCTGTGGGGGAGTTTGGCGTGATCAATGAAGGCAAAGAGGAACAAGGGGAGATGGGAGGAGCCACAGCAAGCCCAGGGCTGCTTACCTGTCCATCTACCAACCAAAAGACAGGGCAAGGTTTCACTGCAACAACCTAGGGGCTGAAGGACAAGGTGGATGATGCTGCCATCGTGTCATAGGTAGGAACCTGTGATTGTCTGAATCCTGTCCCGACCCCTCCCTCCCTCAGGGATCTCGTAGAGCAATCCTCATAAAGGACCTGATCCAACCGAGAAACCAAAGACGGCTTTATTATTAGCTAGAATCACTCCCCAAACTCTTCTCCTCCCTGTGGTGTTTGCGGTCCTGGAACCTCTTCTCTGCTCTGCCTAAAGGTCCTGATGTTTTATGTTTACTCGTGCTGCTTTGTGAGAAGAGAGGGATAACTCTTCAGGCAATCCTTCCACGCCCTTCCCTGGGTGTTGACCTTGTTGTGTCTGGGGTAGAAAGATGAATACGACATATGTCCGTGTCCTCGAGGTGCCCCCAGACCAGCAGCAGTGACGGAGGCTTAATAAATACCAGACAGTGAGGCAGGCTGCATGGAGCCACAGGACAACTGAAGGACTTTATTCTACCTGGGGAGGTCAGTGGGGCCTCTCTGGGGCTTGAAAGAGAAAGCTCAAGGCTTTCTGGGAATGGTGAAGACCAAAGGGTAACTGGATGTGGGGCCCAAGGGGATGGAGAGGTAGAGGCTGGAAAGGGGAGCTGAGGCCAGACCAGAAAGGTTGCGGAAGCCAGAACAGGAGCATGATCCGGCACCACCCAGGCTATGAGCAGGCTGAGGGCCAAGGCTCACCCTGGGAGGCCGTCCCGAGGTGGAGACCACCCGGAGTGTGAGCTGAGCAGGCCTGCACAGAATCCCAGCTCCCCACGTGGGTGCCTCTGAAGAGGGCTGGTATCGAGCCCCTTGTGAGGTCGCTGTGAAATTAAAGGAGACGTGATGCTGGAGGAGCTCAGCCCAGCGTCCAGCGATCACCTCGAATTCTCTCTTCCCCTGGCAATGCGCATAGGAATGGGTGAGTGAGGCAGCGCCAGGACCAGGGAGACCAGGAACAGAGCAGAGACTCTAAGGAATGGGATCTACCGCAGGCTGGAAGGACCCAAGCCTGGTGGGGGTTTGCGGTGTGAGAGCTAGGCTTCCCCTGGGGTGTTGGGCTCTTGAGAAGAAGAAAGAAACTCTTGGAATGGAAGAGGTGCAGGTATTAGTGCTGCTTTGGGTGCTGGGTGGGTGTCTGCTCGCGGAGATGATGAACAAAGGCTGCCACCAGGGGGTGGTGTGTGGATGCCGCCCCATGGGAAGGGATGCTGTCTTTAGCCCTGGCCCAGTCTCGCAAGTCCCCGGCCCAGCCAGCTTCGCCTCTCCAGCTGTTGGATAACTGGGGGCCCAGGTGATCGGGGCACAGACTGCAGGCTATGGGCATTTACCTTCGGGGGAGGCAGCTTGCACCATTAGAACAATCCATGCAGTAGCTGCTGTGGCAGCCTCAACCTTAAAAACCCTCGGTGCTCCTCTCTCCTCAGATATTTGGAAACTTTCTGTAATGCTGAAATCAAAAATTACTCACCTTTGGGCACTAGCTCTGCACTTGGCCGAAGTTCAGAATTGTGCACACATTGGATCCTTGTTACAATATTGCAAGGGAGCCATCACTAACCCCCTTTTAAAGGGGAAGAAACTGAGGCTGAGGGAAGCCAATGCATCCAAGTTTCAGGGATGGGACACTTCCTAAAAATTCCACTGACCTCTCCTCAACACGATCACCTGGATGTGCCTCCTGGCCACCCGACTTTCCAAGAATCCCCAGGATCTGACTACTTTTCGTGCCCCATTTGGAAGAGAACACCTGCGCCTCATGCATCCGCAAGGGTCCTTGGCCAGCTTGGTGGGTGGAATGTGTTTTTTGTTTTTTTTTTTTGTGGCAATGTTTGTAAGCATTTTTATTCTTTTTTTTTTTT
>NW_022298500.1:0-5880 GCF_002776525.5 Piliocolobus tephrosceles
CCCTAGAACTTAAAGTATAATAAAAAAAAAAAAAAGAAAGAACATCAGAGAGAACCCAGAAAGTTTTCTGTGAAACTGCTCTGTGTCACGTGAATTCCGCTCACACGGTTAAGCTTCCTTTTTCATTCAGCTGTATCATGAATTCCGCTCACACAGTTAAGTTTCCTTTTTCATTGAGCTGTATCATAACACTCTTTTTGCTTAGTCTACGAAGGGATACTCTAGAGGTCTTTGAGGCCCACGGTGAGAAAGGAAACGTCTTCAGATGGAAACTGGTGAGAAGCTTTCTGAGGAGTTGCTTTCTGACGTGTGAATTCCAGTCACAGAAATATATCATTCTTCTCCAAGAGGATTCCGGAATCCCTTTTCGAGAAAAACCTACCAAGAGATATATGGGAGTATAGCAACCACTATGGTGAAAAAGGAAATCCTGGAAAGGAGATTTCAGTAAAACTGCTTTGTGTTACATATATTTATTCGTCTCACATAGTTAAAACTTTAATAAGATCCTGAATGTGATCCCAAGTATTTCTACGTGGATCCATCCAGGAGGGAGTTTCCGAGCTGTGTAATGTAAAGACAGCGTAATCTATGTGAGATGAATAAACACAGCAAAAAGCAGATTCACAGAAAGGTTCCTACCAGTTTTTATCTGAAGATATTTCCTTTTTCACCCTAGTCTTGAATGTGCTCCCAAAGGTCCCTTCGTTTATCTGTCAATGACAGTTTCCAGGCTCCATAATGTAAAGAAGGCTTTATCTATGTGAGATGAATACACATACCACTGAGTGGTTCCTAAAAATCTTCCTTCCATTTTTTGTCTGAGGGTATTTCCCTTTTCACCATTGGCATCAACACGCTCCCGAATATCACCTGGTATCTGTTTCTCGAAAAGGGTTTCCCGGACACTGTATGAGAAGACAGGTATAACACTGTGACTGAAATGTACACGTCACAAAGCAGTTCCTCGGAAAGCTTCTCTCCAGTTTCGGTCTGAACATATTTCTTTTTTCACTGTAAGCCTTAAAGTGTTCGCAAATATCCCATCACACACTAAACATACACAGTGCTAAAAAGCTGTGGAATGAAAAGAGAGACTCACTGGAGTGAGAGGAATTAAGACGACACAGAGCAGTTTCACAGAAAGCTTCCTTCTGGGTTTTACCTGAGGATATTTCTTTCTCCATATTCTAAGTATCGTTCCCAAATGTCCTTCCTCAGATTCCACAAAAACAGTGATTTCAAGGTGCTCCATCGAAAGAATGGTTTACCTCTACTAGACGAATACACACATCACAGGGCAGTTGCTCAGAATGTTTCTCTGCAGGTTTCATCGGAAAACGTTTCCTCGCTCACCACAAGCCTCCGGGTGTCACTAAATATCCCTTCACAGATTCTTCAAAAACAGAGTTTCGAAACTGGGCAACATAGAGTAAGCATTACTTCTGTGAAGTAAAAGCACCTATCAGAGAGCAGATTCTTGGAAGGCTTCTTCCTCGATTTTATTTCAGTATATTTCACTATTCGCCATTGTCCTCAATGCCTTCCAAAATATCACTTTTTCTGTTTCACAGGAACAGTGTTCAAACACTGCCTTGTGAGAAAAGAGGCATAACTCCCTGAGTGGAATGCATACATCACAAAGTAGTTTCTCAGAAAGCTTCTATCCAGTTTTTACCTAAAGATATCTCCTCTTTCACTGTAGGCCTGAATGTGCTCACGAATATCTCTTCGTGAAACTGTGCACAATGGAGTTTCCAAACTGCAAAATATAACTAAAGTTTTAACTATGGGAGTCGAAAAAATATATCTAACACAAAGCAGTTTCACAGAAGTCTTCTTTCCAGTATTTTTCTGAGGATATTTCCTTTTTCACCTTATTTGACGCCCGAATATCTTTTGGTAGCTTTTTCTCCAAAAGGGATTCAGGAATCCTCTAGGAGAAGAAATGTACATTTCTGTGAGTGGAATGCACACGTCACAAAGCAGCTCCTCAGAAAGCTTCTCTCCAGTTTTTATCTGAAGACGTTTCCTTTCTCACGGTGAGCTTCAAAGCCCTCCAGAATATCCCTTCGCAGACTAAACAAAAACAGTGTTATAATACAGCTCAATGAAAAGAGAAGCTTAACTGTGTGAGCGGAATTCACGTGACACAGACCTGTTTCACAGAAAGCTTCCTTCTGGTATCTCTCTGATGTTATTTCTATTTCAGGACGTTCTAAAGAGCATTTCCAAATGTCCTTTCTCAGATTCCACAGAAACAGTGATTTAAAACTGCTCAATCCAAAGAATGATTTAACTCTATGAGATGAATGCAAACATCACAAAAGAGTTGTGCAGAAAGCTTCTCTCTGATTTTCGATGGAAGACATTTCCTTGCTCTTGCAAGAAGAGAAAACCAAACACCGCATGTTCTCACTCATAGGTGGGAACTGAACAATGAGCTCACTTGGACTCGGGAAGGGGAACATCACACACTGGGGCCTATCATGGGGAGGGGGGAGGGGGGAGGGATTGCATTGGGGAGTTATACCTGATATAAATGATGAATTGCTGGGTGCTGACGAGTTGATGGGTGCAGCACACCAACATGGCACATGTATACATATGTAACAAACCTGCACGTTATGCACATGTACCCTAGAACTTAAAGTATAATAAAAAAAAAAAAAAGAAAAAAAAAAAAAGAAAACTTCTATCCAGTTTTTACCTGAAGATATCTCCTCTTTCACTGTCGGCCTGAATGAGCTCCTGAACTTCCCTTCGTGGATCTGTGCATGACGGAGATACCAAACTGCATAATATAATTAAAGTATTAATTATGCAAGAAGAATAAATATATCTAACACAAAGGAGTTTCACAGAAATCTTCTTTCCAGTTTTGTCTGAGGATATTTCCTTTTTCATCATAGCCTTACCTGTACTCCCAAATGTCTCTTTGTAGCTTTTTCTCCAAAGGAGATTCCAGAATTCTCTAGGAGAGGAAAGGTATATTTCTGTGAGTGGATGCACACGTCACAAAGCAGCTCCTCAGAAAGCTTCTCTCCAGTTTCTATCTGAAGACGATTCCTTTCACACCATAAGCCTCAAAGCCCTCCAGAATATCCCTTTGCAGACTAAGCGAAAACAGTGTTATGATACAGCTGAATGAAAAGAGAAGTTTAACTGTCTGAGCAGAATTCTCGTGACACAGAGCAGTTTCACAGAAAGCTTTCTTCTGGTTTCTCTCGAGGTTATTTCTTTTTCAGGATACTCTAAGAACGTTTCCAATTGTACTTTCCAAGATTCCACAGAAACAGTGATTTGAAACTGCTCAATGCAAGGAATGATTTAACTCTATGAGATGAATAGAAACATCACAAAAGAGGTGTGCAGAAAGCTTCTCTCTGATTTTCAATGGAAGACATTTCCTTGCAGGCCTCTGGTCGACACTAACTATCCCTTCGCAGAACCCTCAAGGACGGACTTTCAACCTGGGAAATGTAGAGTAAACTTTAACCCTGTGAAAAGAATGGATATGTCAGAGTGCAGCTTTTTCGAGTACTTCTTTCTGTTTTTTATTGGACGACATTTCACTTTTTGCCATAGTCTTCAATGTGCTCAGAATATCAGTGTTTTGGTTTTACAGGAACAGTATTCAAACTGTGCCTTATGAGAAGAAAGTTATAACTCCCTGAGTGGAATGCACACATCACCAAGCAGTTCCTCAGAAAGCTTCTCTCCAATTTTTATCTGACTATATTTCTTCTTTCATCATAGTCTCGAAAGTGACCCCAAATATCCCTTCGCTAATCCATCCACGAGGGAGTTTTCAAGCTGCGTAATGTACAGAAATCTTCATGTATGTGAGATGAATAAACATAGCCAAAAGCACATTCACAGAAAGCTACTTTCCACATTTTATCTGAAGATTTTTCCTTTCTCACAATAGTCCAGAATGTGCTCACGAAGGTCCCTTTGTGGATCCGTCCATGACAGTTTCCAAGCTGCGTAATATAAAGAAACATTTATCAATGTCAGATGATTACACATATCACAGAGTAGTTTCCTAGAAAGCTTCTTTCCAGTTTTTGTCTGAGGATCTTTCCCTTTTCATCATCGCCATCAACATGCTCCCATATATCACTTGGTTCCTGTTTCTCCAAAAGGGTATCCCTGACACTTTATGAGAAGAGAGGTATAACACTGTGACTGGAATGCACACATCACAAAGCAGTTCCTAGGAAAGCTTCTTTCCAGTTTCGGTCTGAACATATTTCCTTTTTCACAGTTAGCCTCAAAGTGCTCCCGAATATCCCATCAACGCTAAACCTACAGAGGGCTAGAAAACTACTCAATGAAAAGAGAGGCTTATTTGAGTGAGAGGAATTAAGACGACACAGAGCAGTTTCACAAAACGCTTCCTTCTGGGTTTTACCAGATGATATTTCTTTCTCCATATGCTAAGGATCGTTCCCAAATGTCTTTCCTCAGATTCCAAAAAAAAAAAAACAGTGTTTTCAAGCTGCTTAATCCAAAGAATGGTTTAACTCTATGAGACGAATGCAAACATCGCAAAGCAGTTACTCAGAATGTTTCTCTGCAGCTTTCATCGGAAGACGTTTCGTCACTCACCGCAAGCCTTCGGGCATCACTAAATATGTCTTCCCCGATTCTTCAAAGACAGAGTTTCGAAACTGGGCAATAGAGAGTAAGCATTAACTCTGTGAAGTGAATGCACATATCAGAGAGCAGATTCTTGTAACGCTTCTTCCTCGATTTTTTTCAGTATATTTTACTATTCGCCATAGTCCTCAATGGGTGTGGAAATATCACCTTTTCGGTTTCACAGGAACAGTGTTCAAACACTGCCTTGTGAGAAAAGTGGTATAACTCCCTTAGTGGAATGCATACATAACAAAGTTGTTTCTCAAAAAGCTTCTATCCAGTTTTTATCTGAAGACATCTCCTCTTTCACCATAGGCCTGAATGTGCTCCCGAATTTCCCTTCGATGATCTCTGCATGATGGAGTTTCCAAACTGCATAATATAATTAAAGATTTAACTATGCAAGAAAAATAAATATATCTAACACAAAGCAGTTTCACAAAAATCTTTCCAGTTTTTGTCTGAGGATATTTAATTTTTCACCTTAGTCAACTCCGGAATATCTCTTGGTAGCTTTTTCTCCGAAAGGGATTCCGGAATACTCTAGGAGAAGAAAGGTATATTTCTGTGAGTGGAATGCACACGTCACAAAGTAGTTCCTCAGAAAGGTTCTCTCCACTTTCTATCTGAAGACGTTTCCTATCTCACTGTAAGCCTCAAAGCCCTCCAGAATATCCCTTCGCAGTCTAATCAAAAACAGTGTTATGATACCGCTCAATGAAAAGAGAAGTTTAACTGTGTGAGTGGAATTCATGTGACATAGAGCAGTTTCACAGAAAGCTTCCTTCTGGTTGATCTTTGAGGTTATTCCTTTTTCCGGATATTTTAAAAAGCATCTCCAAATGTCCTTTCTGAGATTATACAGAAACAGTGATTTCAAACTGCTCAATCCAAAGAGTGTTTTAATGCTATGAGATGAATACAAACATCTCAAAAGAGTTGAGCTGGAAGCTTCTCTCCGATTTTGGATGGAAGACATTTCCTAGCCTCACACTGGCCTCTGGGCACCACTTAAAATTCCTTCGCAGCAACCTCAATGAATGACTTTCAATCTGGGAAATGTAGAATAAGCTTTAACCCTTTGAAAAGAGTGGACATGTCAGAGAGCAGTTTCGTCAAGTGCTTCTTTCCTTTTTTTATTGGAAGACATTTCATTTTTCGCCATAGTCTTCAATGTGCTCCGAATATCACTCTTTTGGTTTTACAGAAACAGTTCTCTTTTTTTTTTTTTTT
>NW_022298501.1:0-1226 GCF_002776525.5 Piliocolobus tephrosceles
GGCTCAGACTCTGGAAGCACCAGGTAATACTGGGATAAGGCACAGATACACACAGTCAGTGATCAGAGCAGTAAAGCCCTCGGTGAAACATTCCCTATTCATCCCCACCCTGTGCAGGAGGCAGAAGGTATAGTCTCCAGAAAATGGGAACCAGAGACCAAAAAGGACTAAGCACCAGGCACAGTGTGGGGCAGAGTCAAGTGAAAGAACTTCAACAAGGATTAAGTAAAAGCAACACACCAGTTCCCCAACATTAGTCCTCAGCCAGAATTCTCTGGAAAAACCCTCACTTCCAAGCCCTTCATATGTTTACATTTTGGGGACTTCCCCAGCAAAACCAATTAACTTTCAACCTATAGTGAAGCTTAATGATCAGCAAGCACACCTCTGACACACAAACTTTGTGACTGTTATTTTTTTAATGCCTCATACATACACGTGAATAGAAAGCCAAAGCCACCAGCATGAAAACACCAAACCAAAAGAGGGAATAGAAAAAGCACTTGGGCCTGTAATCCCAGCACTTTGGGAGGCCGAGACGGGCGGATCACGAGGTCAGGAGATCGAGACCATCCTGGCTAACACGGTGAAACCCCGTCTCTACTAAAAATACAAAAAAAAAAACTAGCCGGGCGAGGTGGCGGGCGCCTATAGTCCCAGCTACTGGGGAGGCTGAGGCAGGAGAATGGCGTGGACCCGGGAGGCGGAGCTTGCAGTGAGCTGAGATCCGGCCACTGCACTCCAGCCCGGGCAACAGAGCAAGACTCTGTCTCAAAAAAAAAAAAAAAAAGAAAAAGCACTTGGAAATTTAAAATATGATAAAGTAAAAATTGTATTCAAAAGGTAGTAAGATATAGGCTGGGCATGGTGGCTCACGCCTGTAATCCCAACACTTGGGGAGGCTGAGGCAGGAGGATCACTTGAGCCCAGGAGTTCAAGACCAGCCTGGGCAAACAGTGAGACCCCCATCTCTACAAAAATTAGCTGGGCGTGGTGGTGCACACCTGTAGTCCCAGACAGGAGGCTGAGGCAGTAAGCTGCACTCCAGCCTAGGGGACAAAAATCTCATCTCTTAAAAATAATCACCTACTCTCAGGTTCAGGGGGAAAAATTAATTAATTAAATAAAACAGAAGGTTGTAAGTTTTAGGTTTTTTTTTTTTTGGAGTTGTAAGTTAAGGATATGTCCCAGAAAGTAAAACATAAACAAGATCTGCACTCCCATGT
>NW_022298502.1:0-1825 GCF_002776525.5 Piliocolobus tephrosceles
CAAAAAAAAAAAAAAAAAAAAAGGGAAGGATCGGGCTCAAAAAATCTGGGAAAACAGCTCTTCCACCAGGCCCCTCCTGGCCCCTGTGGCCCTTCAGCTCCCGGGCCTCCTGGCCACTCCCACTCCCTGTGCCCGTCATAATCATTCTCCTTTTCCTAATCTTTGGGTCCAGCCTCTTACATCTCTTTATCTGGTGTTTTTATTTTTATTTTATTTTTATTTTTTTATTTTAAAAGGCTTGCCTGACTTTGGGCCTACTCGTCCTTTCTCTTGGCTAAGTGTACACAGAGACCGTGCGGTGGAAGCATGCTTGGCTTGTTCAGGAGCGGGAGGCCCCAGCGGCAGGAATAGAGTGAGGGGTGAAGGGCTGGGAAGCTGGGGAGGTACCCAGATGTGCAGACTCGCGGTGTAGAGCTTTATAAGCCACACAGACCTTTGGATTTTCTCCTGCACGGAGTGGAAGCCATCAGAGAGGGTTGTAAACAGAAGAGGGACACAATCAGGGTTTTTAAAGGCTCACTCTGGCTACCACGTGCTGCCTGGGCTGTGGCAGGGGAAGAGTGGGAGACCAGGAGGCCAGAGATGGAGGCTTAGGGTGGCTGCAGTGGAACTGTGACAAGTGGTTAGATTCTGCCTGTGTTCTGAAGGTAGGGCCAGCCAACAGGAGTAGCAGTGGCTTGGACATGGGGTGTGAGAGAGAAGGACGAGAGGGAGGGAGGGACGGCGGGACAAAGAAAGTCAAGGCCAACTTGGCTTCAGAGCCTGAACAATCCAGCCACCAAGACCGTTCTTCACTTCCTTTCCCACTTCCGCTAGTTTGACAGGTCCGGTTTGACTCTTCCCAGGGACACTGGGGACAGGGTGGCTAAAGGGGATGCCAGCTTCTCAGTTGTCATTTGGTTTGACCTTTCAGGGGCATGCGAGTGGTCAGTGTGACCACACTAGACCCACCCATCCTTCCGGTACTTTCCCCTTCCTTTGCTGCCACAGGGCTCACAGTAAAAACCTGTGAAGGAACAGCAATCCAAGAAGTGCACTTTTTTTTCTTTAAATTGACCAACTCACAGCCAAGAAGTTTAGATCAATATGCCAAACTGTTCAGGAGTGCCAAGGTGTACCAGGCCCTGACCCAGGTGCCGAGGAGGTAAGGGTGAGCAGAACAAAGCCCCTGCCTGCAGGGAGCTTCCTGTCTTGTGCTTTGCTGAATGTAAGAATGACACGTGTAGGTGCCCAGGAGGTTCTGTGCCCTGAACAGAGGCTTAACGGGTGGCGGGACAAGAGTGAGGCTGAACAGAGACAAGGTCCAGAGCTGAGAGTGGCACTGGTGGATCGGGAGCGGGGGCACCTCCCAGCAGAGCATCCAGGATGGGTAAGGCATGGGCCAAAGGTAATGGGCAAAATATTTGGACAGCTGGCTGCTGGGGCAGGTGTGGAACTGTGAGGTGAAGGGAGGAGTGAGGGGCCTGGGGCCATGCTCGGAAGCACTGCAGGGGATCAGCGCGTTCTCACGTCTTGGAGGTGCCCCTCTTGCCCTGTGGACCCCTGACTGGGAAGGAGCTCTGCCTGCACAGATCTTGTTCCTTGGGTGGCCTGGGTGTGGGCTCCTGGACACCGAAGTGGGTCCACGTGGGTGCTGTGGTGTGCCGGGGAAGGGCCAGCCTACCTCTAGCTTCATTGCTAGAATGAAGTGCAATCTGCAAAGTCTAAATTTTTTTCTTTTTTTTTTTTGAGAAAATTCAAGCAGTTCTCTGCCTCAGCCTCCTGAGTAGCTGGGATTACAGGCACCCGCCACCACGCCTGGCTAATTTTTTTTTTTTTTTTTTTT
>NW_022298503.1:0-3688 GCF_002776525.5 Piliocolobus tephrosceles
GTTTATCTTAGTTATGTTACACTGGATGAAGTTAGAATTAGTGAGAGTTAGAAATTTAGCTGCGGGGATATCTAAGCAAACTGTCGATGGTGTGTCTTCATTTCTCCTTGCTTATTATAGATAATGTGAGAGGAGAGAGAAACATTTAAGAGGAAACTATGGACCAATAGTCAGGTGTTTGATAAACAAAGGAGGTTTTTCACATCTTCGGAAAACCCCATTAAATTAAATAAATTGAGGAAGTTTAAGACATTTTTCCACATTATGGATGCATGTCTAATACAGACTTAGATTTAAATGCAAAAAGAGATAACACAGAAAATGGAAATCCGGCAGCAGATCATTTTGTCCAATAGGCAGATTTAAACTAGTTTGTGATTTTAGCTAAATAACCCAGTAATAAACCCCAGATCCAAATAAGAAATTATAAAATTTCAATGTTTAATGACTGGTTGAGGGAAGCTTGAACTAACATTATTTTGATCAATCATACCTCAATAATAAAACTTTGTCCAGTGGCCCAACTTTTCTAGGGGCTGCCTGAGTAAATAGTTTCTACTTCCCCTACCTGGCAGAATCAATCATCCTGTAAATCCTGGGAGTCACTAAGAACAGACAGAAGTTTGACTACTTTGAAATTTTGAGCGACCCAAAATTACTCCCTGGGCTGACTGGTGAGGGTGATCTCTATGAGCCTTGTCTTGGAAGAGTGTATGATGGCTTTTGTTAAAATGAACAGGTAACAACAAAGACAGTCAAGGAAAATGAAGAAGCAGGGGAACATGGTCCAAACAGAAGAACAACATAAAGGTCCAGAAACCAACATCAATGAAAAGGAAGCATGTGGTTTACCTGGCAGAAAACCTTAAGTAAATGTTAGAAACATGTTCAATGAGCTAGTGGCACCATGCAAGAACAATGCGAGAATTTTAATAGAGATAAAACATTTAGAAGATGACTAAACAAACCTATTGATGCTGAAGAATACAATAACTCAGCCAAAAATTTTAATAGAAGATTTTAGACCAGACTAGATCAAGTAATAGAAAAAACAGTAAATTCAAAGAAAGATCATTTGAAACAGTAGAGACAGAGAAGAAAAATTTCAATGAAAAAAATAAAATAGAGTTAAAGACTTATGAGTCAGGAAGCACATTGAAAACTAAATGATGCATTGAGGAGTTATGCAAAAATAGACTTATTTTTGCATACAAAAGGGGTAGTGAAGGAAGAGGGTGTGTGTGTGTGTTTATTGGAGAGAGAGAGAGAGAGAGAGATGTGTGAAAAGATTTTTCAAAGAAGTAATGGCATAGAAATTTTCTAAATCTGGAAAAGGAAATATTCACCCACATCCAAGAAGCTCTATAGATTTTAAGTAAGGTAAACCAAATGAGAAAAATCTGAGATAGTTTGAAACCACATTGTTAAAAGAAAAAGTTTTTGAAAAGAGAAAGAAAAAGAGCAGATTTAGCAGATTTCTCAGTGTAAGGTTTTCAGTCCAGAATGGAGAGGAATTATATTCAATAATATATGGTTTATTGATAGAGATTATTTCTGAGAAATGTATTTCTAGTCAATGTCATCATTGTGCAAGCATCATAGGGAGAACTTACACAAACCTACAAGGAATATCCTACTACACACAGACTATGTGGAATAGCACAATGTTTCCAGACAACTAACCTGTGCAGAGTGTTACTGCACCAAACACTGCAGGGAACTGAAATGCCGCGATAAGTATCTCTTTATCTAAACACATCTAAATATGGAACATCCTTAGTGAAAATACGGTATTACAATGCTATGTGGCCACAAACATATATGTGGTCTATTGCTGACTGAATCATTGTTAGGTGGCCCATGACTGTATTCAAATTGCTGGGGAAAAAGAATGAAAAACAAGCAAAACTCTGCCAACCAAGAAACTTTACCATGTAAATCTTTTTGTAAAATAAAGGATAGGTAAGACCTTTCCCAGAGAAGCAAAAACTAAAGGAGTTCTTCAACACTGGGCCCGCCTTAAACACCAAAGGGTCTCAACTAGGTCTGCAGAATAATGACATTGCTGCATCAGCTCCATTCTGGCCTCTGCCATGTGACAGTTTTGTGTGAATTTTCTTTCGGTTCTCTCATAACTTTTCTCGCTCAACTTCTAACTCCATTCTCCTTTTAATTCTCAGTTCATTGAAAATATTCATATTTAGCTAAGAACATTAAAAACTTTGGAAAAAAATTCATCTTAAGCTCAACAAATTTAATTAACGGTCTTCACGGATGCCCATCTGTTTTTTCTTGTTTCATTTTCCTGTGGGATATGGCTCTTGTTTCTACCTCAGTCCAATCCTTATTTCCATATGCATGACGTATCCAACCATCACACATCCAGGAAGATCCTGGAGGAAGGGACCCTACCATCTGCCTCATCGGGCTTCAGGTGCACAGTGGCCATTCCTTCAGCTGCTGTATGTGCTTTAGGGCTTTCCATTTAAAAGTGTATTTCACTATCCCCCAAATAAAGTTCCCGGACCTTAAAAAGTGATGTGGCGTTGGGGGCGTTGACAGCCAAATTTCATTGAAAGTCTCTTCTGCCCTTGGTAATTCGGGAAGACTGGGAAGAAGGGAACAAAACTCAGACCTCATGTAGCTTCTTACTTAGCAATAGATTCAGTGCAAATTTAGAAAGTTATAGACACAGAATAATGTTGGTGTGGTTTTCTGTGGCATACTAGGGAGACAGCAGAAGATGATCAATGGTCAGTCTCCATCCAACTGGTACCCATTGTCCATTAGATAGGTCCTAATAAAAGATAAAAGACAACTTTTGTGACAAAGCCCCAAGGGCTTCTTGAAAACACTTTGCCCAGAAATTGGCCAACAGGGACATGACAAGTTTTTATATCAGAGCTACTATTTTTTGCCTACTTTATGTAGAAATTTGAGAGATGTGCCCAGTCTCAAGGGGCTGATTCTCCATCCAGGGGACAGCGCTAACAGAGTTATGTGGTATTAGTCGGTCTGGGTCTTCATAAGAAGCCAACACGGAGTGGATGGCTTAAACAACAAATATTGATTTGCTTAAAATTTTGAAGTCTGAATGTTGAAGATCAAGGTGCTGGCAGGGTTGGTTCTTGGTGCGGCTTCTTCCTGGCTTGCACTTGGCTACCTTCTAGTACACTACGTCTCCACATGGCCTCTTCTCTGCGTGCACGTGAAGAGTGAGAGGTTTCTGGTGTGTCTTCCTTTTCTTATAAATACAACAGGTCTGTCGCATTAGGGTCTTACACTTCTGACCACATTTAACCTTAATTGTATCATTAAAATTCCAATAGAGATCCATTGAATTTAAGGCTTCAGCATATGAGTTTCAAAGACGGAACAATTCAATTGATGACACAAATCAAGAGATGGTGACAACCATTAGTATATACATATATTTTTAAACAATAAGTTATAATGGACCGTGCAGGAACTTGCAGGTAAGTTCCTAGTAATTGGTGAAACTTCAACTATAAGAGGAAAATTTGTCGTCCTCGTTTCTTTCCTGGCACAAGAATGTGAGGAAGAAGAACCACAGATAACAAACTAAGAGGAGCCCTGCAGAGAGCTGAGGTGCTGGCGAGGAGGGAGAGCACTGAGCTGAAGAGGAAGCCCCGCCCTCCCTGCACCTGCTCCTGACCCGGCCTCCTGC
>NW_022298504.1:0-1426 GCF_002776525.5 Piliocolobus tephrosceles
AATTTTTGTGTTCTTTAGTAGAGAAGGGGTTTCACCATGTTGGTCAGGCTGGTCTTGAACTCCTGACCTCGTGATCCGCCCACCTCGGCCTCCCAAAGTGCTGGGATGACAGGCGTGAGCCACCACGCCCAGCTGATGCCCGGGAATTTTAACCCTGTTGGCTCAATGGAGAAGCTTGGGGTGGCGGGGAGAGGATCACTGTGGCTTGCTTTCTTTCCTTTCCTTTCTTTCCTTTCTTTCCCTTTCCTTTTCCCTTTCCCTTTCCCCTTTCTCTCTCCTTCCTTCCTTCCTTCCTTCCTTCCTTCCTTCCTTCCTTCCTTCCTTCCTTCCTTCCTTCCTTCCTTTTCTTTCTGATGGAGGGCAGTGACATAATCATAGTTTGCTGCAGCCTCAACCTCGCTGGCCCAAATGAGCCTCCCGCCTCAATCTCCTAAGTAGCTACAGGCATATACCACTACGCCCGGCTATTTTTTTTTTTTTTTTTTGACAGTGTTTTGCTCTTGTTGCCCAGGCTGGAGTGCAGTGGCGTGATCTCATCTCACCGCAACCTCCACCTGTTGGGTTCAAGCGATTCTCCTCCCTCAGCCTCCCTAGTAGTTGGGATTACAGGCAGGTGCCACCACGCCCAGCTAATTTTTGCATTTTTAGCATTTCGCCATGTTGGCCAAGCGGATCTTGAACTCGTGACCTCAAGTGATCCACCTGCCTCGGCCTCCCAAAGTGCTGGGCTTGCAGGTGTGAGCCACCGCGCTGGCCTCAATGTGGCCTTCTTTTTTTTTTTTTTTTTTGAGACGGAGTCTTGCTCTGTCGCCCAGGCTGGAGTACAGTGGCGCGATCTCAGCTCACTGCAAGATCCGCCTCCCGGGTTCACGCCATTCTCCTGCCTCAGCCTCCCGAGTAGCTGGGACTACAGGCACCTGCCACCTCGCCCGGCTAATTTTTTGTATTTTGTTTAGTAGAGACGGGGTTTCACCGTGTTAGCCAGGATGGTCTCGATCTCCTGACCTCGTGATCCGCCCGTCTCGGCCTCCCAAAGTGCTGGGATTACAGGCTTGAGCCACCGCGCCCCGCCTGTTCGTTTGTGTTTTGAGAGACAGTCTCACTCTGTCACCCAGGCTGGAGGAGAGTGGTCTAATCTTGATTTACTACAACCTCTGCCTCCCGGGTTCAAGTGATTCTCCTGCCTGAGTTTCCCAAGTAGGTGGGATTACAGGCCTGAGCCACTGCACCGGAACCATTGTCTGTTTTTATTTTTATAGAGACAGGGTCCTGCTCTGTCACCCAGGCTGGAGTGCAGTGGCAAGATCACATCTCACTGAAGCCTTGACCTCCTGGGCTCACATGATCCTCCTGCCTCAGACTCCTGAGTAGCCGGTACCACAGGCATATACCAGTGCATCTGGCTAATTGGAAAAAAAAAAAAAAA
>NW_022298507.1:0-2650 GCF_002776525.5 Piliocolobus tephrosceles
TTATACCTTCTACAAAAATTTACTCAAGATGGATTAAAGACTTAAACGTTAAGACCTAAAACCATAAAAACCATGGAAGAAAACCTACGTAATACTATTCAATTCAGAGGCATGGGCAAAGACTTCATGACTAAAACACCAAAAGCAATGGCAATAAAAGCCAAAATTGATAAGTGGGATCTAATTAAACTAAAGACCTTCTGCACAGCAACAGAAACTATCTCAGAGTGAACAGGCAACCTACAGAATGGGAGAAATTTTTTGAAATCTGTCCATCTGACAAAGAGCTAATACCCAGACTCTACGAAGACTTTAAACAAATTTAAAAGAAAAAAACAACCCCATCAAAAAGTGGGTGAAGAATATGAACAGACACTTCTCAATATAAGACGTTTATGCAGTCAAAAAACGTGAAAAAAAGATCATCACTTGTCATTAGAGAAATGCAAAACCACAATGAGATACCACCTCATGCCAATTAGAATGGTGATCATTCAAAAGTGAGGAAACAACAGATGCCAGAGAGATTGTGGAGAAATAGGAACCCTTTCACACAGTTGGTGGGAGTGTAAATTAATTCAACCATTGTGGAAGACAGTGTGGCGATTCCTCAAGGATCTAGAACCAGAAATACCATTAGACTCAGCAATCCCATTACTGGGTATATACTCAAAGGATTACAAATCATTCTGCTATAAAGACACATGCACACGTATGTTTATTGCAGCAGTGTTCAGAATAGCAAGGACCTGGAACCAACCCAAATGCCCATCAATGATTGACTGAATAAAGAAAATGTGGCACATACACACCATGGAATAATATGCAACCATAGAAAAGGATGAGTTCATGTCCTTTGCAGGGACATGGATGAAGCTGGAAATGATCATTCTCAGCAAACTAACACAGGAACAGAAAACCAAACACCACATGTTCTCATTCATAAGTGGGAGCTGAACAATGAGAACACATGGACCCAGGGAGGGAAACATCACACACCACGGCCTGTCAAAGGGTGGGGAGGCTACGGGAGTGGAAGCATTAGGTGAAATACCTAATGCAGATGATGGGTTGATGGGTGTAGCAAACTACCATGGCATGCGTACACCTGTGTTACAAACCTGCACATTCCACAAATGTATTTCAGAACTTCAAGTATAAAAAAAAAATGCCAGTATTACACATACTACGTTAGTTGGATTATTTAGCAATATTATTTGGGAAGCATTATTTCGAATGCATTTTATCTTGTGGAAAGTAAGACTACAGACTCAGAATGTTTAAAAAGCCCTTGTCCTTTATTTTAGGGAAAAAGGAGATGAATGAATAGCAGCCAGTAGCTGGGTGACTACAATATCTGTGTTTCTTAATATAGCAAATTTATGATTTATACATGAGTGAAACTTAAGACCCCCAAGAAATTATCTCCTAGTGAGCAAGGAAAGAGAAGTTTTTGGACACTGAGAGAGGAGAGACCATGCTATACTTAACAAAGAGAAAGGTATACCTTGCAGACAAGAGTAGGAAACAATAGCTATTTAATGAGATATTGATACCATGCAGTTGAAACAAAAAGCATTATGGTGATAGACTTAGGATCTATGAAAGAGTCTCAGAATTTGTCCAATAGGGTAGAATACCAAAGATACATAATGGGGTTGCGGTATTTGTTCTGCGTCACAAAATGTGAAGTTGCCTTTGGTTTTTGAGATTTGAGCTTTCCAACAAGGCATAAAGTTTTGTTTATTGCAGAGACTGATTTCTCCCTCATGGGCACAGTGTAATATGAATAAATGTGCATTCTGTATTGAATTTTAATCTGCATAAAAATTAGTGGTTTGCCTAAGTAATAGGTTTGACACCTTGTTTTCATTTTATAAAAACCTTTTAGACTGTGTTTCAATAGATGTCTTTATTAATAAAAGAAAATATAAAGAAGGTTCACTTCAATTCCAGGAATACATCGTCACACCTATCAAATAAAAATGGGAAAACAAACTTTTTATTAAAATGAAATTATTGACATCAGATAGACATCTCTGCACATGTTATTCTCATTCTTACATCGCCTGTTGAGAAAAAAGAAACTCAAGAGAGTGGCCCATGGCTTCAGGGAATGGAATTGAGATCAGAATAATGAGTCACTGGTTAAAGAAAGCTACAAGAAACAGGCATTTAATTTGCTTTAGATGATGTCAGCTTTCTGATTGGTGAATTTGAATGTGTTTTTTGTTCCATTTTCTTTTTTTTGTTTGTTTGTTTGTTTCTGTTTTTGTTTTTTGGTCAGACCAGTTTTCTTCTTGCAGAAAGGAAACAGTATCATTGATAATTCCACCTGCATTTGACTGTATAAGCTTCTGAGTTGCTGCATGATGAAATGTGTGGCTATCAAAGCTTAAACACATGAGGAGCTCTTTTTCTCATTATATTTCAAAAATTCCATTTTAAATGTTGGTCACAGTATAGCAATCAAATGTGAAGAGTCTTCATCCAATTAGTAATGGAAAAGGTGAAAAGGGTCAATAGTTGGCATTTGAAATCAGACCTAGCTAAAAATGTAACTATATTTTCCTTTACCTACTAATCAAAACTGCAATTTTAGTTTCTCTTGATTGAACATCAGTCTATGTCTATGTCACATTAAGTACGC
>NW_022298508.1:0-12177 GCF_002776525.5 Piliocolobus tephrosceles
AGTGTTAATGCAGTGCTCCATGAAACTTAAGTGTAACTCTGTGAGATGAATTCATACATCACCAAGAAGTTTCTACGAAAGCTTCTTTCTTGTTTTCATCTGAGGAAATTTCCTTTGTCACGGTAAGCTTCATTGCGCTAAGAACTATCCCATTGCAAATTTCAAGAAAACTGTGTTAGCAAACTGATCACTGAAGAGAAACGTGTAGCTCTGTGAGTTGCATTCACACATCGCAGTGCAGTTTCTCAGAAGGCTTCTTTCCAATTTTGATCTGAGGATATTTCTTTTTTCACGATTGCCCTCAATGAGCTTCCTAATATCACTTTGCAGAATCCACGAAAACAGTGTTAGCAAACTGTTCCAAGAAGGGTAGGGTGGAACTCTGTGTGATGAAGTCACACATCACTAAGCAATCTCTCAGAAAGCTTCTCTCTAGTTATTATCTGAGGATATTTCCTTTTTCACCATGGGCCCCATTGGGCTCCCAAATATCACTTTGCAGATTCCCCGAAAAGAGTGTTAGCAAAGTCCTTGATGAGGACTAAGTAGTAACTCATTGAGATAAATTCCCAGATCACAAAGAAGTTTCTTAGAAAGCTTCTTTCAGGTTTCAACTGATGATATTTCCTTTATCAGCATAGTCCTCAAGGCGATCCAAAGTAGCCCTTCTCAGATTCCTCAAAGACAGTGTTAATGCACTGCTCCATGAAACTTAATGAAACTCTGTGAGATGAATTAATGCATCACCACCAAGTTTCTAAGAAAGCTTCTTTCTAGTTTTCATCTGATTACATTTCCTTTGTCCCCATAAGCTTCATTGCACTATGAGCTATCCCATTGCAGATTTCAACAAAACAGTGTTAGCAAACTGATCACTGAAGAGAATCGTGTAGCTCTGTCAGTTGCATTCACACATCGCAGTGCAGTTTCTCAGAAGGCTTCTTTCCAGTTTTGATCTGAGGATATTCTCTTTTTCACCCTAGCCCTCAAAGAGCTTCCAAATATCAATTTGCAGAATCCACGACAACAGTGATAGCAAACTGCTCGAAGGAAGGAAGGGTGGAACTCTGTGTGATGAAGTCACACATCAGGAAGCAATCTCTCAGAAAACTTCTCTCTAGTTATTTTCTGAGGATATTTTCTTTTTCACCATTTGCCCGAAAGGCCTCCCAAATATCACATTGCAGATTCCACAAAAAGAGTGTTAGCAAACTACTTCATGAGGACTAAGTTGTAGCACTGTGAGATGAATTCCCTGATCACAAAGAATTTTCTCAGAAGGCTTCTTTCACGTTTTGAACTGATGGTATTTGCTATATCAGCGTAGGCCTCAATGCCATCCAAAGTAGCCCTTCTCAGTTTCCTCAAAGACAGTGTTAATGCACTGCCCCATGAAACTTAAGTTTAACTCTGTGAGATGAATTAACACATCACCAAGAAGTTTCTAAGAAAGATTCTTTCTAGTTTTCATCTGAGGATATTTCCTTTGTCACCATAAGCTTCATTGCGCTAAGAGCTATACCATTGCAGATTTCAAGAAAACTCTGTTAGCAAAGTGATCACTCTAGAGAAACGTGTCGCTCTGTGAGTTGCATTCACACATCGCAGTGTAGTTTCTCAGAAGACTTTTTTTCCAGTTTTGATCTGAGGATATTTCCTTTTTCACGATTGCCCTCAATGAGCTCCCAAATATCACTTTGCAGAATCCACAACAGTGTCAGCAAACTGTTCCAAGAAGGGGAGGGTGGAACTCTGTGTGATCAAGTCACACATGAGAAAGCAATCTCTCAGAAAGCTTCTCTCTAGTTATTATCTGAGGATATTTCCTTTTTCACCATGGGCCCCATTGGGCTCCAAAATATCACTTTTCATATTCCATGAAAAGAGTGTTACCACACTGCTTCATGAGGACTAAGTTGTAACTCTGTGAGATGAACTCCCAGATCACAAAGAAGTTTCTCAGAAATCTTTCACGTTTTGAACTGATGATATTTCCTATATCAGCGTAGGCCTCAATGCGATTCAAAGTAGCCCTTCTCAGGTTCCTCAAAAACAGTGTTAATGCACTGCTCCATGAACCTTAAGTGTAACTCTGTGAGGTGAATTAACACATCACCAAGAAGTTTCTAAGAAAGCTTCTTTCTAATTTTCATCTGAGGATATTTCCTTTGTCACAGTAAGCTTCATTGCCCTAAGAAGTATCCCATTGCAGATTTCAAGAAAACTGTGTTAGCAAACTGATCACTGAAGAGAAACATGTAGCTCTGTGAGTTGCATTCACACATCGCAGTGCAGTTTCTCAGAAGGCTTCTTTCCAGTTTTGATCTGAGGATATTTCTTTTTTCACCATAGCACTCAATAAGCTTCAAAATATCACTTTGCACAATCCACGACAACAGTGTTAGCAAACTGTACCAAGAAGGGATGGGTGGAACTCTGTGTGATGAAGTGACACATCAGAAAGCAATCTCTCAGAAAGCTTCTCTCTAGTTATTATCTGAGGATATATCCTTTTTCACCATTTGCCCCAATGGTCTCCCAAATATCACTTTGCAGATTCCACAAAAGTGTGTTAGCAAACTGCTTCATGAGGACTAATTTGTAACTCTGTGAGAAGAATTTCGAGATCACGAAGAAGTTTCTCAGAAACTTCTTTCACGTTTTGAACTGATGATATTTCCTATATCAGCAAAAGCCTCTATGTGATTCAAAGTAGCCCTTCTCAGGTTCCTCAAAGACGGTGTTAATGCACTGCTCCATGAAACTTAAGTGTAACTCTGTGAGATGAATTAACACATCACCAAGAAGGTTCTACGAAAGCTTCTTTCTAGTTTTCATCTGAGGATATTTCCTTTGTCACCGTAAGCTTCATTGCACTTAAAACTATCCCATTGCAGATTTCAAGAAAACTGTGTTAGCAAAGTGATCACTGTAGAGAAACGTGTCACTCTGTGAGTTGCATTCACACATCGCAGTACAGTTTGTCAGAAGGCTTCTTTCCAGTTTTGATCTGAGGATATTTTCTTTTTCAACATAGCCCTCAATGAGCTTCCAAATATCACTTTGCAGAATCCATGACACAGTGCTAGCAAACTGTTCCAAGAAGGGAAGGGTGGAACTCTGTGTGATGAAGTCACACACCAGAAATCAATCTCTCAGAATGCTTTCCTCTAGTTATTATTTGAGGATATATCCTTTTTCACTATTTGCCCAAATTGTCTCCCAAATATCAGTTTTCAGATTCCACGAAATGAGTGTTAGCAAACTGTGTCATAGGGACTAAGTTGTAACTCTGTGAGATGAATTCCCAGATCACAAAGAATTTTCTCAGAAAGCTTCTTTCACGTTTTGAACTGATGATATTTCCTATATCAGCGTAGACCTCAATGCGAATCAAAGTAGCCCTTCTCAGGATCCTCAAAGACAGCGTTAATGCACTGCTCCATGAAACTTCAGTGTAACTCTGTGAGATGAATTAACACATCATGCAGAAGTTTCTAAGAAAGCTTCTTTCTAGTTTTCATCTGAGGATATTTCCTTTGTCCCCAAAACCTTCACTGCGCTAAGAAGTATCCCATTGCAGATTTCAACAAAACTGTGTTAGCAAACTGATCACTGAAGAGAAACGTCTAGCTCTGTGAGTTGAATTCACACGTCGCAGTGCAGTTTCTCAGAAGGCTTCTTTCCAGTTTTGATCTGAGGATATTTCCTTTTTCACCATGGGCCACATTGGGCTCCCCAATATCACATTGCAGATTCCACGAAAAGAGTGTTAGCAAACTGCTTCATGAGGAATAAGTTGTAATTCTGTGAGATGAATTCCCAGATCAAAAAGAAGTTTCTCAGAAAGCTTCTTTCACGTTTTGAACTGATGATATTTCCTTTATCAGCGTAGGCCTCAATGCGATCTATATTAGCTCTTGTCAGGTTCCTCAAAGACAGTGTTAATGCACTGCTCCACGAAACATAAGTGTAACTCTGTGAGATGAATTCACACATGACCAATAAGTATCTAAGAAAGATTCTTTCTAGTTTTCATCTGAGGATATTTCCTTAGTCCCTGTAAGCTTCATTGCGCTAAGTATCCCACTGCAGATTTCAAGAAAACTGTGATAGCAAACTGATCACTGAAGAGAAACGTATAGCTCTGTGAGTTGCATTCAAACATCGCAGTGCAGTGAGTCAGAAGGCTTCTTTCCAGTTTTGATTTGAGGATATTTCCTTTTTCACGATTGCCCTCAATGAGCTTCCAAATATCACTTTGCAGAATCCACGACAACAGTGTTAGCAAACTGTTCTAAGAAGGGAAGGGTGGAACTCTGTGTGATGAAGTCACACATCAGAAAGCAATCTCTCAGAAAGCTTCTCTCTAGTTATTATCTGAGGATATTTCCTTTTTCACTGAGGGCTCCACTGGGCTCCCAAATATCACTTTGCAGATCCCACGAAAAGAGTGTTAGTAAACTGCTTCATGAGGACTGAGTTGTAACGTTGTGACATGAATTCCCAGGTCACAAAGAAGTTTCTCAGAAAGCTTCTTTCACGTTTTGAACTGATGATATTTCCTTTATCAGCGTAGGACACAAGGCGATCCAAAGTTGCCCTTCTCAGGTTCCACAAAGACAGTGTTAATGCACTGCTCCACGAAACTTAAGTGTAACTCTGTTAGATGAATTAACACATCACCAAGGAGTTTCTAAAAAGCTTCTTTCAATCTAAAATTGACACTCTAACATCACAATTAAAAGAACTGGAGAAGCAAGAGCAAGCACATTCAAAAGCTAGCAGAAGGCAAGAAATAACTAAGATCAGAGCAGAACTGTAGGAGATAGAGACACAAAAAACCCTCCAAAAAATCAATTAATCCAGAAGTTGGTTTTTTAAAAAATCAACAAAATTGACAGACTGCTAGGAAGACTAATAAAGAAGAAAAGAGAGAAGAAGCAAAGAGTTGCAATTAAAAATGATAAAGGGGATATAACCACCGACCCCACAGAAATACAAACTACCATCAGAGAATACTATAAACACCTCTATGCAAATCAACTAGAAAATCTAGAAGAAATGGATAATTTCCTGGGCACTTACACTCTCCCAAGACTAAAGGGAGGAAGAAGCTGCATCCCTGAATAGACCAATAGCAGGCTCTGAAATTGAGGCAATAATCAATAGCCTACCAACCAAAAAAGTCCAGGACCAGATGGATTCACAGCTGAATTCTACCAGAGGTACAAAGAGGAGCTGGTACCATTCCTTCTGAAACTATTCCAACCAATTGAAAAAGAGGGAATCCTCCCTAACTCATTTTATGAGGCCAACATCATCCTGATACCAAAGCCTGGCAGAGACACAACAAAAAAAGAAAATTTTAGACCAATCTCCCTGATGAACATCGATGCAAAAATCCTCAATAAAATACTGGCAAACCGGATTCAGCAGTACATCAAAAAGCTTATCCACCATGATCAAGTGGGCTTCATCCCTGGGATGCAAGGATGGTTCAACATTCACAAATCAATAAACGTAATCCAGCATATCAACAGAACCAAAGACAAGAACCACATGATTATCTCAATAGATGCAGAAAAGGCTTTTGACAAAATTCAACAGCCCTTCATGCTAAAAACGCTTAATAAATTCGGTATTGATGGAACTTACCTCAAAGTAATAAGAGCTATTTATGACAAACCCACAGCCAATATCATACTGAAGGGGCAAAAACTGGAAAAATTCCCTTTGAAAACTGGCACAAGACAGGGATGCCCTCTCTCACCACTCCTATTCAACATAGTGTTGGAAGTTCTGGCTAGGGCAATCAGGCAAGAGAAAGAAATCAAGGATATTCAGTTAGGAAAAGAAGAAGTCAAATTGTCCCTGTTTGCAGATGACATGATTGTGTATTTAGAAAACCCCATCGTCTCAGCACAAAATCTCCTTAAGCTGATAAGCAACTTCAGCAAAGTCTCAGGATACGAAATTAATGTGCAAAAATCACAAGCATTCTTATACACCAGTAACAGACAAACAGAGAGCCAAATCATGAATGAACTTACATTCACAATTGCTTCAGAGAAAATAAAATACCTAGGAATCTAACTTACAAGGGATGTAAAGGACCTCTTCAAGGAGAACTACAAACCACTGCTCAGTGAAATAAAAGAGGACACTAACAAATGGAAGAACATACCATGCTCATGGATAGGAAGAATCAATATTGTGAAAATGGCCATACTGCCCAAAGTTATTTATAGATTCAATGCCATCCCCATCAAGCTACCAATGAGCTTCTTCACAGAATTGGAAAAAACTGCTTTAAAGTTCATATGGAACCAAAAAAGAGCCCGCATTGCCAAGACAATCCTAAGTCAAAAGAACAAAGCTGGAGGCATCACGCTACCTGACTTTAAACTATACTACAAGGCTACAGTAACCAAAACAGCATTGTACTGGTACCAAAACAGAGATATGGACCAATGGAACAGAACAGAATCCTCAGAAATACTACCACACATCTACAGCCATCTGATCTTTGACAAAACTGAGAGAAACAAGAAATGGGGATAGGACTCCCAATTTAATAAAGTGCTGGGAAAATTGACTAGCCCTAAGTAGAAGGCTGAAACTGGATTCTTTCCTTACTCCTTATTCGAAAATTAAGTCAAGATGGATTAGAGACTTATATGTTAGACCTAATACCATAACAACCCTAGAAGAAAACCTAGATGGTACCATTCAGGACATAGGCATGGGCAAGGACTTCATGTCTAAAACACCAAAAGCAAGGCAGCAAAGGCCAAAATTGACAAATGGGATATGATTAAACTAAAGAGCTCTGCACAGCAAAAGAAACTACCATCAGAGTGAACAGGCAACTTACAGAATGGGAGAAAATTTTTGCAATCTTCTCGTCTGACAAAGGGCTAATTTCCAGAATCTACAAAGAACTCAAACACATTTACAAGAAAAAAACAAGCAACCCCATCAAAAAGTGGGCAAAAGATGTGAACAGACATTTCTCAAAAGAAGACATTCATACAGCCAACAGACACATGAAAAAATGCTCATCATCACTCGCCATCAGAGAAGTGCAAATCAAAACCACAATGAGATACCATCTCACACCAGTTAGAATGGCAATCATTAAAAAGTCAGGAAACAACAGGTGCTGGAGAGGATGTGGAGAAATAGGAACACTTTTACACTGTTGGTGGGATTGTAAACTAGTTCAACCATTATGGAAAACAGTATGGCGATTCCTCAAGGATCTAGATCTAGATGTTCCATATGACACAACCATCCCACTACTGGGTATATACCCAAAGGATTATAAATCATCCTGCTATAAAGACACATGCACATGTATGTTTATTGCGGCACTATACACAATAGCAAAGACTTGGAATCAACCCAAATGTCCATCTGTGACAGACTGGATTAAGAAAATGTGGCACATATACACCATGGAATACTATGCAGCCATAAAAAAGGATGAGTTTGCGTCCTTTGTAGGGACATGGATGCAGCTGGAAACCATCATTCTTAGCAAACTATCACAAGAACAGAAAACCAAACACCGCTGTTCTCACTCATAGGTGAGAACTGAACAATGACATCACTTGGACTCGAGAAGGGGAACATCACACATTGGGGCCTAACATGTTGGCAGAGGGGGTGGGAATGCATTGGGAGTTATACCTGATATAAATGATGAATTGATGGGTGCTGACGAGTTGATGGGTGCAGCACACCAACATGGCAGAAGTATACATATGTAACAAACCTGCACGTTATGCACACGTACCCAAGAACTTAAAGTATAATAATTAAAAAAAAAAAAAGAAAGCTTCTTTCTAGTTTTCATCTCAGGATATTTCCTTTGTCCCCGTAGGCTTCATTGAGCTAAGAAGTATCCCATTGCAGATTTCAAGAAAACTTGTTAGCAAACTGATCACTGAAGAGAAACTTGTAGCTCTGTGAGTTGCATTCACACATCGCAGTGCAGTTTCTCAGAAAGCTTCTTTACAGTTTTGATCCGAGGATATTTCCTTTTTCACCATAGCCCTCAATGAGCTCCCAAATATCACTTTGCATAATCCACGACAACAGTGTTAGCAAACTGTTCCAAGAGGGGAAGGGTGGAACTCTGTGTGATGAAGTCACACATCAGAAAGCAATCTCTCAAAAAGCTTCTCTCTAGTTATTACCTGAGGATATTTTCTTTTTCACCATTTGCCCCAAAGGGCTCCCAAATATCACTTTGCAGATTCCACGAAAAGAGTGTTAGCAAACTGCTTCATGAAGACTAAGTTGTAACACCTTGAGATGAATTCACAGATCACAAAGAAGTTTCTCAGAAAGCTTCTTTCATGTTTTGAACTGATGATATTTCCTTTATCAGCGTAGGCCTCAATGCGATCCAAAGTAGCCCTTCTCAGGTTCCTCAAAGACAGTGTTAACGCACTGCTCCACGAAACATAAGTGTAACTCTGTGAGATGAATTAACACGTCACCAAGAAGTTTCTAAGAACGCTTCTTTCTGGTTTTCATCTCAGGATATTTCCTTTGTCCCATAAGCTTCATTGCGCTAAGAAGTATCCCATTGCAGATTTCAAGAAAACTGTGTTAGCAAACTGATCACTGAAGAGAATCATGTAGCTCTGTGAGCTGCATTCACACATCACAGTGCAGTTTCTCAGAAGGCTTTTTTCCAGTTTTGATCTGAGGATATTTCCTTTTTCAACATAGCCCTCAATGAGCTCCCAAAAATTACTTTGTAGAAGCCACGACAACAGTGTTAGCAAACTGTTTCAAGAAGGGAACGGTGGAACTCTGTGTGATGAAATCACACATCAGAAAGCAATCTCTCAGAAAGCTTCTCTGTAGTTATTATCTGGGGATATTTCCTTTTTCACCGTGGGCCCCATTGGGGTCCCAAATATCACTTTGTAAATTCCACGAAAAGAGTGTTAGCAAACTGCTTAATGAGGACTAAGTTGTAACTCTGTGAGATTAATTCACAGATTACAAAGGGATTTCTCAGAAAGCTTCTTTGACGTTTAGAACTGATGATATATCCTTTATCAGTGTAGGCTTCCATGCGATCCAAAGTATCTCTTCTCAGGTTCCTCAAAGACATTGTGAATGCACTGCTCCATGAAACATAAGTGTAACTCTGTGAGGTGAATTCACACATCTCAAAGAAGTTTCTAAGAAAGCTCCTATCTAGTTTTCTTCTGAGGAGATTTCCTTTATCATCGTATTCTTTATTGGGCTAAAACGTATCCCATTGCAGATTTCAAGAAAACTGTGTTAGCAAACTGATCACTGAAGTGAAATATGTAGCTCTGTGAGTTGCTTTCACACATCGCAATGCAGTTTCTTAGAAGACTTCTTTCCCGTTTTGATCTGAGGATATTTCCTTTTTCACCATAGCCCTCAATGAGCTCCCATATATCACTTTGCAGAATCCATGACAACAGTGTTAGCAAACTGTTCCAAGAAGGTAAGGGTGGAACTCTGTGTGATGAAGTGACACATCCGAACGCAATCTCTCAGAAAGTTTCTCTCTAGTAATTATCTGAAGATATTTCCTTTTTCACCATGGGCCCCAATGGGCTCCCAAATATCACTTCGCCGATTCCACGAAAGAGTGTTAGCAAACTGCTTCATGAGGACTAAGTTGTAACTCTGTGAAATAAATTCACAGGTCACATAGAAGTTTCTCGGAAATCTTCTTTCACGTGTTGAACTGATGATATTTCTTTTATCAGTGTAGGCCTCAAAGCGATCCAAAGTAACCCTTCTCACATTCCTCAAAGACAGTGTTAACGGCCTGCTCTGAGATACATAAGTCTAACTCTGAGATGAATTCATACATCACCAAGAAGTTTTTAAGAAAGATTCTTTTTAGTTTTCATCTGAGGATATTTCCTTTGTCACCGTAAGCTTCATTGCGCTAGGAGGTATCCCATTGCACATTTCAAGAAAACTGTGTTAGCAAACTGATAACTGAAGAGAAACATGAAACTCTGTGAGTTGCATTCACACATCAGAGTGCAGTTTCTCAAAAGGCTTCTTTCCAGTTTTTATCTGAGGATATTTCCTTTTTCCCCATAGTCCTCAATGAGCTCCGAAATATCACTTGGCAGAATCCAGTACAACAGTGTTAGCAAACTGTTCCAAAAAGGGAAGAGTGGAACACTGTGTGATGAAGTCACACATCAGAAAGCAATCTCTCAGAAAGCTTCTCTCTAGTTACTATCTGAGGATATTTCCTTTTTCACCATGGGCCCTAATGGGATCACAAATATCACTTTGCAGATTCCACAAACAGAATGTTAGCAAACTGCTTCATAAGAACTAAGTTGTGACTCTGTGAGATGAATTCACAGATCACAAAGAAGTTTCTCAGAAAGCTTCTTTCAGGTTTTTAACTGATGATATTTCCTATTTCAGTGTAGGCCTCAAGGCCATCCAAAGTAGCCCTTCTCAGGTTCCTCAGAGATAGTGTTAATGGACTGCTCCATGAAACATAAGAGTACTCTGTGAGATGACTTCACACATCGCCAAGATGTGTCTATGAAAGCTTCTTTCTAATATTGATCTGAGAACACTTCCATTGTCACCGCAAGCTTCACTGCACTAAGAAGTAGCCTGTTACAGATTTCAAGCAAACTGTGTTACCAAACTGATCACTGAAGAGAAACGTGTAACTCTGTGGTTTGCATTCACACATCGCAATGCAGTTTCTCAGAAGGCTTCTTTCCAGTTTTTATCTGAGGATATTTCCTTTTTCACCATAGTCCTCAATGAGCTCCAAAATATCACTTTAAAAAATCCACAAAAACAGTGTTAGCAAACTGTTCCAAGAGGGGAAGCGTGGAACTCTTTGTGATGAAGTCCCACATCAGAAAGCAATCTCTCAGAAAGCTTCTCTCTAGTTATTATCTGAGGATATTTCCTTTTTCACCATTTGCCTCAATGGGCTCCCAAATATCACTTTGCAGATTTCACAAAAAGAGTGTTAGCAAACTGCTTAATGAGGACTAAGTTGTAACTCTGTGATATGAATTCACAGATCACAAAAAAGTTTCTCCAAATGTTTCTTTCACGTTTTTAACTGATGATAATTCCATTAACAGCGTAGGCCTCAATGCGATCCAAAGTAGCCCTTCTCAGGTTCCTCAAAGACAGTGTTAATGCACTGCTCCACGAAACATAAGTGTAACTCTGTGAGATGAATTCACACATCACCAAGAAGTTTCTAAGAAAGTTTCTTTCTAGGGGCGGAGCAAGATGGCCGAATAGGAACAGCTCCAGTCTCCATCTCCCAGCGTGAGCGACACAGAAGACCAGTAATTTCTGCATTTTCAACTGAGGTACTGCGGTCATCTCACTCGGGAGTGCCGGACAACCAGTGCAGGTCAGCTGCTGCAGCCTGACCAGCGAGAGCTGAAGCAGGACGAGGCATCACCTCACCTGGGAAGCGAGAGGGGGAAGGGAGTCCTTTTCCTAGCCAGGGGAACTGAGACACACAACATCTGGAAAATCAGGTAACTCCCACCCCAATACTGTGCTGTAACACCGGCACACCGGAGAATATATCCCACACCTGGCCGGGAGGGTCCCACTCCCACGGAGCCTCCCTCCTTGCTAACACAGCAGTCTGCAGCAATCTAACCACAAGGCAGCAGCGAGGCTGGGGGAGGGGCGCCCGCCATCGCTGAGGCTTAAGTAGGTAAATAAAGCCGCTGGGAAGCTCGAACTGGGTGGAGCTCACAGCAGCTCAAGGAAACCTGCCTGTCTCTGTAGACTCCACCTCTGGGGACAGGGCTCAGCTAAAGGAGCAGAAGCCTGTGCAGACGTGAACGACTCTGACAACTTTGAAGAGAGCAGTGGATCTCCCAACACGGAGGTTGAGATCTGAGAAGGGGCAGTCTGCCTGCTCAAGTGGGTCCCTGACCCCTGAGTAGCCTAACTGGGAGACATCCCCCACTAGGGGCAGTCTGACACCCCACACCTCACAGGGTGGAGTACACCCCTGAGAGGAAGCTTCCAAAGCAAGAATCAGACAGGTGCACTCGCTGTTCAGCAATATTCTATCTTCTGCAACCTCTGCTGCTGATACCCAGGCAAACAGGGTCTGGAGTGGACCTCAAGCAATCTCCAACAGACCTA
>NW_022298509.1:0-1263 GCF_002776525.5 Piliocolobus tephrosceles
CTAGCCAAAAATGGTAACATACCAATACAGCTAGCCAAAAATGGCAATATAGAAAAGTCCCGTGCAGATTCTCCAAATAAGTTACTGATTAAAAATCAATGTGCATATGCTAACATATTCATAAACAATAAAATGCAGAACGTTAATAATAGTATTGTTAGTGTAGACAAAAACAAACCTATGATGCCATTGGTAAATCCAAACAATGCTATATTTGATTATGACGAATTAAAAAGTTATGTTATACATGATAATATGGACAATAACAGTGATAGCAATAATAATAGCAGCAATAATAATAGCAACAAAAATAGTGTAAATAACACAGAGGGCAATGTATATTATAATAACTTTTTTTTACCATACATAAATAACACAAATGTCGAAATGAGTAATCCCTTTTTGAAAAGCAACAATAATAATAACAATAACAGCAGTACTAGTAGTAGTAGTAGTAGTAGTGTTGATAAACAAGGTATTATACCCAATGTACCGCTTAATTATAAAAAAATAAATCCAAACAAGTATACGATGCACAACACAGTGCATAACACAATGTACAACACAATGCACAACACAATGCACAATACAATGCACAACACAATGCACAACACAATGCACAACACAATGCACAACACAATGCACAACACAATGCACAACACAATACACAACACAATACACAACACAATGCACAACACAATGCACAACACAATGCACAACACAATACACAACACAATACACAACACAATGCACAACACAATGCACAACACAATGCACAACACAATGCACAACACCATGCAAAACGTTATGTATCAAAGTTGGGAAAATATGAGTAAGTATAACGAAATGTGTGCCAATATAAACGTTAATGATAATAAATTTGTTAGTATAAATCATATAAATGATAAGGAACGAAAAAAACAATTTGAAAAACAAGAACAAAGTAATATAGTGAGACATAAAAATAATCACCAAATGAATAAATTATCTGATTCTCAGTTAAACCTGTTGACAAACGAGAATATAGATGATAGATCACAATGGGTAAGTAATTGCGATTCAAATGAAAATATAAATAACACGTTAAATAGCAAACAATTTAACATTTTTTTAAACAATAAAAAAACATATATCCAACGAAATTCAAATAACGCTTATCATTCGCTCGCTGTAAATAATAAATCAAGTGTAAATAAAAATAACCCAATACAAAATAAAAAAAAAGATATTTATAATAATATGAATAATTTGATAGTACAGTCA
>NW_022298510.1:0-3522 GCF_002776525.5 Piliocolobus tephrosceles
TATTACACAAAAATCCTAACAAAATACAGCAAATAGAAAACTCTCATCACTATTACACAAAAATCCTAACAAAATACAGCGAATAAAATCCAGCAGTTATAAAGGGCGCACGTCGGTGCCAAGTGGTTGTGTTCCATGTGGTTCAATATCATTGAGCAGAAGGAAACAGAAGGAAAAGGAGACAAATCGTAAGATCGCCTTGACAGGTGCAAAAAAGGTATCTTTCATAATACAATATCCACTCATGATTTTTAAAATTAAGATAGAAGCAAATGTCCCTAATCCAATAAAGAATATCGCTACAGCCCTAGTATGCATCGTATTTAATGGTACAACATTGAAAAGTTTTCCGCAAGAGTGGAAATGTGCGCCTGATCGGCGCTTGTATTGAATGTAGTACAATATGACTAGAAAAAGAAAATGCAGAAAGACTGAAAAGAAAATACAGAACCAAGAGACTGAAGAACTCGGGTGCTGTTCCTGAGTGTGGGCCAAGAGGCTCCGCGCTGTGAAGCCACCAGTTCTCTGTGGCCGAGGGTTCTCGGAGCCTCTTCCTCCTCCTGGTGAGGGCTTAGCCTGGTTCCCCTGAGCGATTAGCAATGTAGTTTTCCACAGAGATGGCCTGGCAGGTGGCCCAGGGCTGTGTACCTTGTGGGGACTTGGGGCTGCGCCACTGCCCTGTGGCTACGGGAGACACAGGGTAGGAGCCGTACAAGGGAAAAATGACAAATCAGACTGCGGGCTAAAATTCAGAAGTTCTGTTCATCAAAAATGCCCTGCCGAAAGTCGAGGGGCAGCCACAGAGAATGAGAAGACCTTGACACTAGGTTGCCTGACGCACGTGCGTCCCGCGTGGGGTCAGGTGTGGGTCCCTTTTAAATAAGAAAAGGAGACACTGATAGAAGATGGCATGAGGTTGGAATCTCACAAAAGTAGGATTCGTGTGACCAATAAACAATTTTAATGGTGCGCAAGTTCATTAGTCAGGGAAATGCAAAATTGAAGCCGGACGCAGATAACCAGACACCAACCAGAAAGGTTCCCATGGAAAAGGAGGACATGGCCAGTGGAGATGAGACGGGGAGGGGGGCAGCTGAGGCTCCCTGGGCCTCATGCCCGCCCCTTGGCGCAGCAGCCCCTGGGCAGAGTTCTGGTGGAATCGCTGTAGCTGACGCCGCGCGTCCACACCTGACTCCGTCCCCGGTAGAAATGCTTCACTGGGGTCCCCAGAGAGCAGCATCGCTCATGACCCCCAACGACAGGAAGCCACCCAGATGCCCTCGGCCACAGAAGGGATGAAGAAGCTGTGAAGAAGCTGTGGCGTTCCTAGCTGCGGTGTCTGCAGCAAGGAGGGTCAGCCCCACGCTCCACCTGGGTGAAGCCCACAGCGCAAGCCAGAGGCCCGGCAGAAAAGCCCACCTGAGCTGCTAGAATCTGTTGTGGTCCCTTGCGGGGAGGAGGGCCACTGGCCAGCAATGTCCTGTCTCTTTGCCTGGCCACACGGTGTGCCCACTACAAAAGTCCATCAAGCTTTTCACGCATGGGCTTTTACACCACTTTCTGTCTATTCTACTTTGATAATAAGTTTTATAAACACTGCTTTGTTTGTGCAAACTTGAAGCTATGACTCGGAACCACAAGCCTCACAGCTCGACAGAGGGAGGGCTGCCCTTGCGGAGAGGCCCAGGCCGCCAGGAGCCCTCTGGCTGGCCCTCAGGGGCTGTGGTGGCCACCTGCTGCTGGTGGTGAGGAGCCTGAACTGCGTGCCAGGTCTGGTATTAGACAGACTCATAGTCCACAGGAGGGGATGGGCTAGAGACGCCACCTGCACCGCCTGACCACAGCCGACTGGCATCCCTGGGGCCTAAGGCCAGGAAGAGAGGGCCTTCCCCAGGGGTGCGTGGGGGCACAGCTCTGAGTCTGCACTGTGTACGCATGTGTGTCTGTGCCTGTATGCGTGAGTGTGTGTGTCCGTGTACACTTGCATCTTTGTGTGTCCATGCCTGTCTGCATGAGTGTGTGCGTCTGTGTACATGTGCGTGTCTGTGTCCGTGCATGTCTGTGTGTCTAGGTCCGTGTCCACTTGCGTCTGTGTGTGTCTGTGCATGTCTGTGTGTGTGCATCTGTGCACGGGTGTGTGTGCGTCCATGCCTGTCTGCGTGAGTGTGCGTCTGTGCACGCGTGTATCTGCATGCGTCCATGTGTCTGTACATGTATGTCTTCATGTGTGGCGTGGAGGACACAGGAGGAAAGATGGAGGGAAAGGCACCATTCACGGAGGAGGCGCTGGAGAATTTTCCATTTGTTATTTTGGGTTTGGTGAACATGCAGTTTGCGTCATGCAAATCAGGTTTCTAAACATTAACAACCAGAGAGAAATGACATTTTGGGGCCGCCAGTGACTCTTGCGTGCCTCTGCTGCCCCCTGGTGCCATCCCTGAGTCACTCCCAGCAGGGACCCCCAGAACCCCAAAGGCCCCAGCCCAGGGCAGGAAAGGCACAAAGCCCCTGCCTTGGCTCTGCCACGAGGTCTCCTGGAAATGAGGGGAACAGCACAGCGACGTCCCTGAGTCCTAAAGGCGTCCCCTGATAGCCGTTTTTCACCACACAGGCCTGGCAAAATCTCTGCGTCACTGAACAGCATTTTAACCTCTTGAATGAGATGCCTCCTACCTTTCGGGTCCTCTTTCTGCACCTCTCACGGGACAGGTAAAGACGCTCGTTCCTGTTGAGGTCGCCCCCAGCCCGCTGAGAGGCCTCAGGGAGGCACAGACCCAGCCGTGGGCTGCCCACACCTCAGCCCCACCCCAGGGAGGCCTGGGACTCGGGAAATGCCCAGCCAGTCCTGAAAGGTGCTGGACAGACACCGGCTACCAATGACACAGGGCGGGGGCGGTCCAGGGGCGCGGCACACCCCCTCCTGCGACCTGTCTCCCCTACAGGGCCTTTGTGTCTGGTCTGGGCGTCCTGACCTGAAGGTCACTGTGACAGCGGAGTGGAGAGCAGGATGGCTGCCCTCTCCTGCTCCCACTGGCCTGCAGCCAGCCAGCGGTGCCTCTGGCAGTGACCGCAGAAGTCACTGGCTGTGACCAGTTGCCCAGTGCATGACCCAGCCTGTTCTCAGTCCAGGTCCTGACTGGCCATGCTGTGCCCCTGGAGGTGCACACGGGGAGGGCCCTGCTGGGGTGCGTGGTCTGCGGAGTGGGCCTCACTGGGCTCCTCTGAGGTCACCGGAGCTGGGCTGTGAGATGTGTTTCCATCGTGGCGTGCCTGCCACCCTGGCCGCATCCTGCCACAGGTCCTGTCTATACGGTGCCGCCTATGAGAAGCCCAAGTTCATCACTGCAGCCAAAGGAAAGGTGCAGCCGGTGGGAGGTGAGCAGGGCTGCGCGGTGGGGAGGGGGAGGAGGAGCGGGAGGGAGCAGGGCACGGGGAGCAGGGGCGAGAGTGGGGAAAAGGGGTGGGAGGGGGGAGCAAAAGAGGGGGGAGAGGAGCGGGAGCAGGAGGGGAGGGGGAGGGGAG
>NW_022298511.1:0-1988 GCF_002776525.5 Piliocolobus tephrosceles
AATCTGTCTCAAAAAATAAAATAAAATCTAAGTCAAAACATGGCACCTTTTTGCTCAAAACCGTCCATTGGCTCTCTATTTCGCTCTAAGTAAAAGCCTTACAAGTCCTTACAAATGCTTAATCTGACATTCTACTCTCCTGGGTATTCCTGACCTCATTCATCTCTTACCCTTTCCTTCCACACTGACCCCTTGCTGTTCCTAGAACAAGCTGAGCTCACTCAGCCCCGAGCCCCCTGCACTAGCTGTTTCCTCTGCTGTGATCGCTGTTTCCCCAGATACCAGAATGATTCCTCCATCATCTTCTTTAAGGGCTTGCTCAAATGTCCTCCACTCAGTGAGGCCTGCCCTGAGCACTCTAGTAAAACCACCAGACCCCTCGCATGCACTCTGTATTTCCCGTTACCATGCCCTACTTTCCCTGTCACTTCATTTCTATCATATTATATAGTTTGCCTATTTCCCTGTGTGTCTTCTTCTAGTAGAACATACGATTTTTGGTTTTTGTTTTTTTGTTTTTGTTTTTGAGACAGTCTCACTCTGTCACCCAGGCTGGAGTACAGTGGCACAATCTCAGGTCATTGTAACCTCCGCCACTCAGGTTCAAGTGATCCTCCCATCTCAGCCTCCTGATCAGCTGGGATAATAGGCATGTGCCACCATACCCGGCTAATTTTTGTATTTTTTTGTAGAGATGGGTTTTTGCTATGTTGCCAGGGCTGGTCTTGAACTCTTGAGCTCAACGCGATCTCGACCACTCAAAGTGCTAAGATTATGGGTGTGAGCCACCGCTTGCCTGGCCAATAAATTCTAAGGACAAAGATTTTCATCCTTTTTGGCTTTTTATTGTTGTTGTTTGAGATGGAGTCTCACTCTGTCACCCAGGCTGGAATGCAGTGGCTCACTTTCAGCTCACTGCAGCCTCAACCTCCTGGGTTCAAGCAATTATCTCGCCTGTGCCTCCCAAGTATCCGTTTTGTTTTCTGATGTAATCCCAATACTTCGTACAGGGTCTGGCATAGAGAACATGCCCCCAAAAAGTAGGTATAACATGACCAGAGATCCGGTAATAGCAAAATCCTATAGAATAATTCCTCCCCAGCCCCAGGTAGGACATGCCTGGGGCTGTCCTAACAAGAGCAAGGCTTATCAATTGCATTGTAATAACTTGTTTATGACTTCCCAGCTCTCCCTCCCTATACACTAACCCCTTCGGGAGGAAGTCCTTGTCCCAATTACCCACCATATCTGCAATGCTAGTACAGGACACTTAGAGACCAGACACAATCTGCCTTACACTTTCCCTGCAGGGCTTTCACTTCAGGGTCTTTTTTTCTGCTTAGGGGCACTCTTGGGTCTCCACTTACAGAGGCCCCAGGCTGGCGAGTCGGGGGGGTAGAGGCAGGTGGTGGGTATTTTTAGGCTTGGTTGCCAGGAAGGGGCTCAAAGACAGAAAGTCACCTGGTCTGAGTGATATGGCAGGCCAGCAGGTGGTATTGGGGGCCCTAGTTTTGGTGCTCCCTGTGGAAGGAAAAAGCCCTCTCAAGACCTTTAGTCAGGCTTTCCAAAATGAAGATAAACACCTCCCTTGCTATCATCCTTCCCACCCCTCCTCCAGGCAACTACCCATCCTTTCTTTTAAGAGACAGGGTTTTGCTTTCTCAACCAGGCTGGGGTGCAGTGCTTTGATCATAGTTCACTGCAGCCTCAAACTCCTGGGCTCAAGTGATCCTCCACCTTGGCCTCCCAAGTAGCTAGGACTATGTGGGCATACCATCACACTCGGCTAATTTTCTATTTATTTATTTATTTATTTATTGACAGAGTCTTGCTCTATTGTCACACTCGGCTAATTTTCTATTTATTTATTTATTTATTTATTTATTTATTGACAGAGTCTTGCTCTATTGCCCAGGCTGGAGTGCAGTGGCGCAATCTCGACTCACTGCAACCTCCCAGGTTCAAGCAATTCTCCTGCCTCAGCCTCC
>NW_022298513.1:0-2755 GCF_002776525.5 Piliocolobus tephrosceles
TACAAAATGGACTGTAATATTTGAAAAGTACAAATTATTTCTCCTTCCCTGTTTTGTTTGCTAGTAGATTTTGGGAAGTGATGAGTTAGTGAATGAATTATAGTATTCGTAATTCATAATTCACTTTACTACCCCCTGTCACCTCAAATAGTAATCATTTATCTGAATATATTTCCTGGCTTAAGTTACCACTGCCTTAAAACAGGTGAAAAGTAACATACATTTTCTTAATCTAAGAAGACTTTAACTTTGTCAATTCTTTCTTTTTGAAGAGAATTTTTTATCATAAGTGAGGTTGCATATATAAAAATAGTGAGGGCATTTGTCTACGTGTTTGGAGACTGGAGAACAAGTGAAAGAGTTAGAGTATGTTCTTTTATTTAGATGATCAGATTGGTAAGTCTTCTGAAATGCAAGGCAAAAGTTCAAAGGTTTTAAGCGTAACCAATAGAATTGGATTATTCTTTTTTAATTATTTTTAGCTAGTCCCAATTATTACAGGAACACTGACATAGGCCTTGGAAATACATATGTATCTGTGTGTGTGTACTTATGTGTCTTTGATATTTAGTTTTGGCAGTTTTTATCTTTCAAGCAGCATTCTATTTCATCTAAGATATCAAATACAAATCTGTTGGCTTAGAAATGTTTATACTCTTCATTTATTAGCATTTCAATATAGTCAGTAGTGATGGGCTCTCTTTTGTCCTTTTGTATGTGTTATTTATTTATTTATTTTTATTTATTTTTGAAATTGATCATTGTATCTTCCCTCTTTTATTCGGGGTTAACAGGGCTAGCGACTTATTTTACTAATCCTTTCAATAAACCATCTTTTGAGCCAGAGAGAAAGGCCAGGTTACCTACAAAGGTAAGCCCATCAGACTAACAGTGGGCCTCTCAGCAGAAACCGTACAAGCCAGAAGCAACTGGGGGCCCATATTCAACATTCTGAAAGAAAAGAATTTCCAACCTAGAATTTTGTATCTGGTCAAACTAAGCTTCATAAGTAAAGAAGAATTAAGATCCTTTTCAGAAAAGCAAATGCTGAGGGAATAAGTCACCACCAGGCCTGCCTTGCGAGAGCTCCTGAAGGAAGCACTAAATATGGAAAGGAAAAACCATTACCAGCCACTAGAAAACACACTGAAATACACTGACCAGTGACATTATGATGCAACCACATAAACAACTCTGAAAATAGCTAGCTACATCATGATGACAGGATCAAATTCATGCATAACAATATTAACCTTTAATGTAAATGGGCTAAATGCACCAATTAAAAGACACAGACAGCATGGCAAGCTGGACAGAGTGAAACTCCATTGGTATGCTGTCTTCAAGAGCCCCATCTCATGTTCAAAGAGACACATAGGCTCAAAATAAAGGGATGGAGGCAGATTTTCCAAGCAAATGGAAAAGAGAAAAAAAAAGCAGGGGTTGCAATCCTAGTATCTGATGAAATAGACTTTAAACCAACAAAGATCAAAAATTACAAAGAAGGGCATTACATAATGATAAAGGGCTCAATTCAACAAGAAGAGCTAACTATCCTAAGTACGTATGCACCCAATACAGCAGCACTCAGATTCATAAAGACCTTCAAAGAGACTTAGACTCTCACACAAGAATAGTGGGAGACTTGAAAACCCCCACTATCAATATTAGAGCATTAAGACAGAAAATTAACAAAGATATTCGGGACCTGAACTCAGCTAGAGATCAAGTGGACTGGATAGATATATAGAGAACTCTCCACCCAAAAACAACAGAATATACATTCTCATGGACATAGAGTACTTACTCAAAAACTGATCACATAATCTGAAGTAAAATATTCCTCAGCAAATGCAAAACAACTGAAATCATAACAGTCTCTCAGACCACAGCATAATTAAATTAGAACTCAACGTTAAGAAACTCACTCAAAACCACACAACTACAAGGAAATTAAACAATCTGTTCCTGAATGACTCCTTGGTAAATAATGAAATTAAGGCACAAATCAAGAAGTTATTTGAAACTAAAGAGAACAGGCCGGGCGCGGTGGCTCAAGCCTGTAATCCCAGCACTTTGGGAGGCCGAGGAGGGCGGATCACGAGGTCAGGAGATCGAGACCATCCTGGCTAACACAGTGAAACCCCGTCTCTACTAAAAAATACTAAAAAACTAGCCGGGCGAGGTGGCGGGCGCCTGTAGTCCCAGCTACTGGGGAGGCTGAGGCAGGAGAATGGCGGGAATCCGGGAGGCAGAGCTTGCAGTGAGCTGAGATCCGGCCACTGCACTCCAGCCCGGGTGACAGAGAGAGACTCCATCTCAGAAAAAAAAATAAAAATAAAAATAAAGAGAACAAAGAGACAACATACCTGAATCTCTGGGATGCAGCTAAAGCAATGTTAAGAGGGAAATTTATGCCCTCATCAAAAAGCTGGAAAAATTTCAGGTCAACAACCTAACATCACAACCACAAGAACTAAAGAACCAAGAGTAAACAAATCCCAAAGCTTGCAGAAGACAATAAATAAACAAGATCAAAGCAGAACTAAAGGAAATTCAGACACAAAAAGCCTTTCAGAAAATCAACCAATCCAGGAACTGGTTTTTTGAGAAAAAAATAAAAATAAAATAAATAGATTACTACTAGCTAGACAAAGAGGAAAAGAGAGAAGAATCAAATAGACACAATCAAAAATGATAAGGGAGCTATCACTACTGGCCCCACAGAAATATAAACAACCATGAGAGAATACTA
>NW_022298515.1:0-2674 GCF_002776525.5 Piliocolobus tephrosceles
AGCTGAGAGTGGCGCTCCTCTAAGGGGGAACGAGGGGACAAGCAAGCTACAGTGCTTGCCAGGGGCTGGGGGCTGAGCCACTGCCTGTCACTAAGGATGGCCAATTGCCGAGCACCGGTCCCAGGAGCTACAGGCTACTTGGTGGCTCCCACCCCAGGGTCAAGCCCTGGAGCCCTCTCCTGAGCCCAGCTGGGCCTGGGCCCTGCGGGGAGCCCTGCAGCCCTTCCTTCCTCTCTCATGGGTCCAAGCAAGTGTGGCCCTCGGGTGTGGGTGGCCGTACCCCAGCCTCCCTCTCCCTGTTGTTGCCAAAGAATCCCCAAAATTGTCACCTATGAAAGTTCTGGATTTCCTCGACTTTGGGAAATGGCGGTTTTCAGGCCGGTCTCTTGCTATGGAACTCAAATTCATGGCAACTTTGTGACACTGTGTTGGCTGCCTGCCTTAGCTCCTCTGACTTCCTTTACAATCAAGTCAATAAAAGTGTCACCTCGTCCTCGTCTTTTTAGCATTTATATTTCAGATCAATGTGAGGCCTGAAGCCCGTCAATTACCCTCCGATGAGTTGCAAAAAAGTGCAGTATTAAAAAGGGCCGGTTCTGAGACAGAGCCAGGGAAGCTGCTGGTCACATGAGTCAAGTCTTTTTCACATACGGCCACATCTTTTATTTATACGATTGCAATGGCTACCTCTGCTGTAGCTGTTCCTGCCTGGCCTGTGACATCAGGAGCTGCAGTTCCACGCCCCAACAAGTTGCCCAGTTGTCACAAGCACTCCACAGTGGCTGGGAAACCACTCTGAAGAGCAGGGACCCTGCGTTACACCTTCTGTGACAGCCCCAAGGGGCATCTTCAGAGAAGAGACACACTCGTGGCACTCAAAGGAAGCCGAATGCGCCTGTTCCTGGCTGGTCTGGGAGGAGAACAGGCTTGTGCTGGGGACACGGAACACAACTGATGGCCAATCGATACTCAGGTCACAGTATCTGCTGCCATCGGTTTACGTTTTCCAATAGGCGCCTCCTCCGGCCGTCAATATAGTGGTAGAGATGTTATCTTCAACTTCATACTGGCCCCAGGGCTGCTTCCAAGGCAGCCAGCACAGCCCCTTGCAGCCTGGAATGGAACACAGCCGCTGGCGGGCTGGGTTTACACATCCACATAGAGGACATGGGAATAGGCCAGAAACATACATGGCAGAAACTGCGAGCCCCGTGACTGCCCCTACCCATTTCATCCCCAACTCACAGCGTGATGATGTAGCAATGAGGGTGAAAAAGAGGCTCATTCGGGCTTTTTTGTCTTGTTTCGTTTTGTTTTAAAACAGAGTCGCACTCTGTCACCTAGGCTGGAGTGCAGTGGCATGATCTTGGCTCACTGCAACCTCCGCCTTTGAGTTGAAGTGATTCTCCTGCCTAAGCCTCCCAAGTAGCTGGGATTACAGGCAAGTGCCACCAAGCCCAGCTAATTTTTGTATTTTTTTTTTTTTAGTAGAGATGGGGTTTCACCATGTTGGCCAGGCTGGTCTCAAAGTCTTGACCTCAAGTGATGCCCCCTGCCTTGGCCTCCCAAAGTGTTGGGATTACAGGCATGAGCCACCATGCCTGGCCTCGTGCAGGCTTTTGAAGCAGAGGGAAAATATTTCAAAGCACAGCAAGAAGGGACAGAGCTGGGTCAGGGAAGGAGTCCGTCGTTTTTAACAGTTTGTAATTTAGGAAGTAATGGAGTGGTATGAGGAGGGGCTTTGAATTTGCACACCCAGGTGCTCTGCTTCGTAGCTGTGTGATTTTTGGCAAATGACTTAACATATCTGAGCCATGATTCCTTATGCATAAATTGGGGGTGATAACAGCGCCTGATTCGTGGGGTGGCCCGCTGGGAGCTTAAATAGAATAACGCAGGTAATGAGTCTGGTCCAGGCAACTGGTACAAAGAAAGCACTCCCTCCTTCTTATTACTAACTTGTGTTGTTGTTACTGTGCAAAATGCCTGACCCTCAATCAGACATTGCACCCTGTGACACGCTGGCCATCCCCAAGCAAGGCCTCTACACATGCTTGTGCATGGCTTCTCTGACAAGGAGGGGCTGTGTCTGCTCCGGCCACCCCTGTATCCTCAAAGCCCAGTACTGTTTCACTCATCACCAGGCTCCATTTTAAGTACTTTTCTGCGTACTAGCTCATTAGATCCTCAATAACATGATGGCTAGCCATTCATCACAACAGTTTCTAGAAAATTCCTTGCAGATGTGAGAATGTGGCTGGTGTCATTGTGGAGTTTGAAGGCATTTCCCTTGGTGGGTGATGTTGGGAGTCTAATTAGAAATGGTGGGGCAGGCCAGTCGCGGCGGCTCACACCCGTAATCCCAGCACTTTGGGAGGCTGAGGCAGGCAATTGCTTTGAGGCCAGAAATTTGAGACCAGCCTGGGCAACATGGGTGAAACCGTATCTGCACACAAAAAAAGAATGAGCCAGGTGTGGTGGCATGCACCTGTAGTCCTAGCTACTTGGGAGGCTGAGGTGAGAGGATCACCTGAGCCCAAGGAGATAAAGGCTGCAGTGAGCTGTGATTGCACCATTGCCCTCCAGCCTGGGCGACAGAGTGAGATCCTGTATCAAAGAAGAAGGGCAGGGGAGGGGAGGGAAGAAGAGAAGGAAGAGAAGGGGAGGGGAGGAA
>NW_022298516.1:0-1428 GCF_002776525.5 Piliocolobus tephrosceles
CTGGAAAAAAAAAAAAAAAAAAAAAAAAAAAAGGCGTGAGCTGCCGCGCCCGGCCCACACAGGCCACCTTTCTGATCCACACTAAACCTGTTCCTCAACAGGGCCTTTGCACTGTTCCCTCTGTCCGGAGTGTTCCTCCTCCATAACTACCCGTGGCCTCACTGACCGTCCTAGCTAACATCGCCCCTCTCAGCACTCTGCTCGTCATCTTTTCTTGTTTTTTAATTTTTTTTTTTTTTTTCTTGGAGACAGAGTCTTGCTCTGTTGCTCGGGCTGGAGTGCAGGTGCGCCATCTCGGCTAACTGCATCCTCCGCCTCCCGGATTCAAGCGATTCTCCTGCCTCATCTTTCCAAGTAGCTGGGATTACAGGCAGCCACCACCACGCCTGGCTAATAGAGATGAGGTTTCACCATGTTGGCTAGGCTAGTCTCAAACTCTTGACCTCATGGTCTGCCTGCCTCGGCCTCCCAAAGTGCTAGGATTACAGGCGTGCCTGCTCGTCATCTTTAGAACACCTGTCACTATCTGAATTATCTTTATTACTGGTTCCCTTGTTTATGGTCTGCCTCTCCCAGCTAGATAAAGAACAATGCCTGACACACAGCCCAGTCTCAGTGAACATGAGATGAATGAATAAACCCCAGCCACGCAGTTCTAACGGAAGCTGCTGTGTGGACTCAGGATGAACACCCGGCCAAGCCAGGCCATGCACAGTCCCTCCATGGGGTTTTCCCAGCTGAGGCTAAAGAAAGACGTGCAGATCCCGCCCGGTGGCAGATGGCGTGACATGTGGCTCTGATGGAGTCCTCTCTGTCCCTCAGTAACCCCATCCCCACCCCCCAGGGGGAAGAGGCTGCCCCACCAGAGGTAGACGTGCTGAGAGCAGCACGGATGAGGCTAGAGATGTCCTGGGATCTCTGAGCCTTCCTTCTGTGTGCAAAACCACAGAGTCCTCACTTCCAGGAAATTCCTTTCTTGCCTCAACAAATTTGAGCCAGGTCTCTGACTGATTAATAAAGGACCCTGATGGGCACGGACGGAACAAGGGGCCACGGGAAAGGTGGGGCCTCTTTACTATAAACGGGGTGCAGCAGGGCGCGGTGGCTCACGCCTGTAATCCCAGCACTTTGGGAGGCCAAGGTAGGTGGATCACTTGAGGTCAGGAGTTTGAGACCAGCCTGGCCAACATGGCAAAACCCCATCTCTACTAAAAATATAAAAATTAGCTGGGCGTGGTGGTGGGTGCCTGTAATCCCAGCTACTTGGGATACTCAGGAGGTTGAGGCAGGAGAATTGCTTGAACCTGGGAGGCAGAGGTTGCAGTGAGCCGAGACCGCGTCACTGCACTCCAGCCTAGGCAACAGAGCAAGACTCGTTAAATAAATAAATAAATAAATAAATAAATGGCACAAGCGAAATGGTCACTC
>NW_022298517.1:0-1261 GCF_002776525.5 Piliocolobus tephrosceles
AGACAGAAACTTAACAAGGATATCCAGGAATTGAACTCATCTCTGCATCAAGTGGACCTAATAGACATCTATAGAACCCTCCACCCCAAATCAACAGAATACACATTCTTCTCAGCACCACATCGCACTTATTCCAAAATTGACCACATAATTGGAAGTAAAGCACTCCTCAGCAAATGTAAAAGAATAGAAATTATAACAAACTGTTTCTCAGACCACAGTGCAATCAAACTAGAACTCAGGACTAAGAAACTCAATCAAAACCGCTCAACTACATGGAAACTGAACAACCTGCTCCTGAATGACTACTGGGTACATAACGAAATGAAAGCAGAAATAAAGATGTTTTTTGAAACCAATGAGAACAAAGATACAACATACCAGAATCTCTGGGACACATTGAAAGCAGTGTGTAGAGGGAAATTTATAGCACTAAGTGCCCACAAGAGAAAGCAGGAAAGATCTAAAATTGACACTCTAACATCACAATTAAAACAACGAGAGAGGCAAGAGCAAACACATTCAAAAGCTAGCAGAAGGCAAGAAATAACTAAGATCAGAGCAGAACTGAAGGAGATAGAGACACAAAAAACCCTCCAAAAAATCAATGAATCCAGGAGTTGGTTTATTGAAAAGATCAACACAATTGACAGACCGCTAGCAAGACTAATAAAGAAGAAAAGAGAGAGGAATCAAATAGACGCAATAAAAAATGATGAAGAGGATATCACCACCGACCCCACAGAAATACAAACTACCATCAGAGAATACTATAAACACCTCTACGCAAATCAACTAGAAAATCTAGAAGAAATGGATAATTTCCTGGACACTTACACTCTCCCAAGACTAAATCAGGAAGAAGTTAAATCCCTGAATAGACCAATAGCAGCATCTGAAATTGAGGCAGTAATTAATAGCCTACCCACCAAAAAAAGTCCAGGACCAGACGGATTCACAGCTGAATTCTACCAGAGGTACAAGAAGGAGATGGTACCATTCCTTTTGAAACTATTCCAATCAATAGAAAAAGAGGGAATCTTCCCTAACTCATTTGATGAGGCCAACATCATCCTGATACCAAAGCCTGGCAGAGACACAACAAAAAAAGAGAATTTTAGACCAATCTCCCTGATGAACATCGATGCAAAAATCCTCAATACAATACTGGCAAACGGGCTTCAGTAGCACATCAAAAAGCTTATCCACCATGATCAAGTGGGCTTCATCCCTGGGATGCAAGGCTGGTTCAACATTCGCA
>NW_022298518.1:0-4205 GCF_002776525.5 Piliocolobus tephrosceles
AAAAAAAAAAAAAAAAAAAAAAAGAAAAAAGAAAGAGAAAAGTGGAGGTTTGGGCCAGGAGGGGTGGCTCATGCTTGTAATTCTAGCACTTTGGGAAGCCAAGGTGGGAGGATCAATGGAGCCCCAGAAAAGAGACCATCCCGGGTAACACAGTGAAACCCCCAGCTATATGAAAACATTTTTTTTTTTTTAAATTAAAAAATTAGCCAGTTGTGGGATGTGTACCTGTTGTCCCAGCTTCTCAGGAGGCCGAGGTGGTAGGATTGCTAGAGCCCAGGAATTCAAGGGTGCAGTGAGCTATGATGGCACCACTGCACTCCAGTCTGGGTGACACAGCAAGGCGCTGTCTTTAAAAATATATATATATATGGGCTGGGCACGGTGGCTCACGCCTGTAATCCCAGCACTTTGGGAGGCTAAGGTGAGTGGATCACTTAGGTCAGGAGTTCGAGACCAGCCTGGCCAACATGGTGGAACCCCGTCTGTATTAAAAATATAAAAGTTAGCTGGGCGTGGTAGCGTGTACCTGTAATCCCAGCTACTTGGGGGACTGAGGCAGAACTGCTTGAACCCAGGGAGCAGAGGTTGCAGTGAGATGAGATCACGCCACCGCACTCTAGTCTGGGCAACAGAGCAAGCAAGACTCTATCTCAAGGGGGGGAGAAAAAAAAAAACTCCAGGCACGGTGGCTCACGCTTATAATGCCAGCACTTTGGGAGGCCGAGGCGGGCAGATCATGAGGTCAGGAGATCGAGACCATCCTGGCTAACACGGTGAAACCCCATCTCTACTAAAAATACAAAAAATTAGGCGGGTGCCTGTAGTCCCAGTTGCTCGGGAGGCTGAGGCAGGAGAATGGCATGAACCTGGGAAGCGGAGCTTGTAGTGAGCCGAGATTGTGCCACTGCACTCCAGCCTGGGCAACAGAGCGAGACTCCATCTGAAAAAAAAAAAAAAAAAAAATAGAGACACCAAGCAATCCAGGTTGGTTGGTCATCCTAGTTTAATCCTATCTCTATCCCTAATCCTAATTCCATTCTCACATCCCACCCCATCTCCAACCCAATCTCCAACCCTCCACTGCAGTCCTAACCCTGTTTCCATCACTTCCTTTTGACTCATTCCCATCCTTAGCCAAGCCCTCACCCTGAGCTTCTCTTCTCCAGGTTCAAGTGCTCCACCAAGACCTCCAAGGGCAGGTGAGTTGGGGCTCGGGGTGTAGGAGACCCAGAGCTGGCTTTGCCCTGCTCTGGGCCTCAGCAACCATTCCTCCCTCCTCAGAAGAGGAAACAGAGCAACCCCCACTTCCTTGCAAGCCCCGGAACATGACAGGTGAGAGCTGAAGGCTGGGGTTTTCCTGCTCACCTGGCTGAAGCTCTTCTTGAAATGACTTTCTCATCTCTTCTAGGACTGGACCTCGCCTCTCTCACCTGTCCACCTCCTCAACTGGGTGAGCAGTGGGAAGACCCTTTAAGATGCCTAAGAGGGGACACCTGGATGTTTCCTTTCAATCCCCCGATTTTTATTTATTTATTTTTTTGAGACAGAGTCTCACTTTGTCATCCAGACTGGAGTGCAGTGGCGTGATCCTGGCCCACTGCAACCTCTGCCTCCTGGGTTCAAGTGATTCTCCTGCTTCAACCTCCCGAGTAGCAGGGACTACAGACACGAAGCACCACACCTCACTAAGTTTTGTATGTTTAGTAGAGACAGGGTTTTGCCATGTTGTCCAGGCTGGTCTTGAACTCCTGACCTCAGGTGATCCACCCGTCTCAGCCTCCCAAAGTGCTGGAATTACAGGCATGAGCCACTGCCCCCAGCCAGCCCCCTAAATTCTCACCAGAGAACAAAGCAGAGGTCGTTGATCTTGGAAGACACAGTCTTTTGGCATCTTCTGAATAAACCTCTCTCCCTCTTTCTCCCAGCTGTGAATCTTGAGCCTTCTCCATTGCAGCCACCCCTGGCCGGTAAGTTATTATCCCCTGCAAGTGTCCTCCCATTTCCCCTCTGACAGTGGCTAGTGTATCTAATTGAGACCTATGGCTCTACAGTGAGACCCTGAGTCAGAGGAACTTCTTTAAGAATTTGCTCCTTCAGGACTTGCTGCACTGTTCTGAGTTAGTCTAGTGGGAGCTGCTCTGAGAAAGCCATTCCTTTACATCAGAGTTTGCAAACATGTTTTCTTTTTTGTCCTTCTGAGGACCAGAGTTATGTGGTTATTTTGTTTTTGATAATGATGATGGTACTTATGGTTCTGTTGGTGATTGTGATGGAAGGATGAGGAAGGAGATGATGGAAAGGAAGAGGATGGTTGGTGGTAATAACGATGGTAGAGGTAGTGATGGCATTGTTGGGTGCTCATGGTGATGGTGGAGATACTGATGATGGTGGTGATGGTGGAAAGGGTGATGGTGTTGTTGGTATTGATGATGGTAATGATAGTGGAGACAGTGATGTGGTGGTGATGGGGGTAGAGGTAGTGATGATGTTGTTGGTGATGGTGAAGGTGGTGATGGTGAAGGTAGTGATGGTGTTAGTGGGATGGTGATGGTGATACTGGTGGTAGTGATGGTGTTGGTGGTGATGGTGTTGGTGATGATGGTAGAAGTAAGTGATGGTATTGTTGACAATGACAATGTTGTTGGTGATGATGATGGTGATGGTGAAGGCAGTGATGGTGTTGGTGATGACAGTGCTGTTGGTAGTGATGATGGTGGTAATGGTGGAGGTGGTGATGGTGCTGTTAATATTGATAATGGTAGTGAGATAGTGTTAGGGTGATGATGGTATTGTTGGTGATGGTGGTGGTGGTGATGATGGAGGTAGTGATGGTGTTAGTGGGATGGTGGTGATGATAGTGGAGGTAGTGATGGTGGTGGTGATGGTGGAGTCAGTGATGGTGTTGTTGGTAGTGATGATGGTGGTGATGGTGGAGGTAGTGATGGTGGTGGTAGTGATGATGGTGGTGATGGTGGAGGTAGTGATGGTCTTTTTAGTAGTGATGATGGTGATGGTGGAAGTAGTGATGATGTTGGTAGTGATGATGGTGGTGATGGCGGAGGTAGTGATGATGTTGGTAGTGATGATGGTGGTGACGGTGGAGGTAGTGATGGTGTTGTTGGTAGTGATGATGGTGGTAGTGACGATGGAGGTGATGGTGGATGTAGTGATGATGTCAGTAGTGATGATGGTGGTGATGGCGGAGGTAGTGATGATGTTGGTAGTGATGATGGTGGTGATGGCGGAGGTAGTGATGATGTTATTGGTAGTGATATGATGGTGGTGATGGCAGAGGTTGTGATGATGTTGGTAGTGATAATGGTGGTGACGGTGGAGGTAGTGATGATGTTGTTGGTAGTGATGATGGTGGTGATGGCGGAGGTTGTGATGATGTTGTTGGTAGTGATAGTGGTGGTGATGGCGGAGGTAGTGATGGTTGTTGGTAGTGATGATGGTGGTGACAGTGGAGGTAGTGATGATGATGTTGGTAGTGTGATGGTGTTGACGGTGGAGGTAGTGATGTTGTTGGTGATGATGGTGGAGGTAGTGATGGTGTTGTTGGTAGTGATGATGGTGACGGCGGAGGTAGTGATTATGTTGTTGGTAGTGATGATGGTGACGGTGGAGGTAGTGATGATGTTGGTAGTGATGATGGTGGTGATGGTGGAGGTAGTGTGGTGTTGTTGGTAGTGATGATGGTGGTGGTGGAGGTAGTGATGGTGTTGTTGGTAGTGATGATGGTGGTGATGGTGGAGGTAGTGATGGTGCTGTTGGTAGTGATGATCATGGTGATGGCGGAGGTAGTGATCATGCTGTTGGTAGTGATGATGGTGGTGATGGCGGAGATAGTGATGGTGTTGTTGGTAGTGATGATGTCAGTAGTGATGATGATGGTGATGGCGGAGGTGGTGATGTGGAGGTAGTGATGGTGTTGTTGGTAGTGATGATGGTGGTGGTGGAGGCAGTAATGGTGGTGGTTGTGGTGGTGGGGGTTGTGGTGATGGGTGGTGTGATGATGGTGGTGATGGCAGAGGTTGTGATGATGTTGGTAGTGATAATGGTGGTGACGGTGGAGGTAGTGATGATGTTGTTGGTAGTGATGATGGTGGTGACGGTGGAGGCAGTGATGATGTTGTTGGTAGTGATGATGGTGGTGATGGTGGAGGTAGTGATGATGTTGTTGGTAGTGATGATGGTGGTGATGG
>NW_022298519.1:0-5271 GCF_002776525.5 Piliocolobus tephrosceles
CGGGAGCGGGCGGTCTTGGGCGCGAGGAGACCCCACTCGGACTCCCAGGCCCTCCTGGCGCCTGGAAGTAGGGAGGGGGGTGTGTCGGGGGGGAATACCCTCGCCGAGCAAGCGACTCCCAGCGCGGCGTCTGAAGACGCCGCTGCCTCCGCCGCTAGAAGTCGTCCATCAGCAACCAGTCCAACCTGCCAGTGATAATGTGCGATCAACACCAAATCACCCCCGCCAGGCGCGATCCATCATCGCAGCGCGCCGCGGGCCCGCGTGAGGCTGACTCGCGGCTGGGGTGGGGGGGGGGCGCGGAGCAGGAGGCGGTCGCCCAGCGGACCCGGACTCTCCGCGCACCTCGCTGCCCCTCCTGGAGGCCTGCACCCAGGCGCTCATAACTCCAAGTTCCCCAGCTACAGAGCGAAAACCCAGTGGCTCCGAGTTCCCGGGCACAGGTCACTTAGGAGTCCGCGCGTCCTCCGCGCCCTGCTATCGTGGTCACACCCTGCAAAGCCATTCCAGCCTCGGAGCTGCCCTACCCATCCCCTCCCCCTCCTCCGAGAAACCGTGGCTGGCAGGAAATTAATATTTAATATCGTGAAATTGATTAAAGGGCTGGAAGCCGGCGATGAGTTGGGGGGAAGGGTAGGGACTCCTAGCGTAATTAAAGATCTGAGAGTCGTGGCCGTTCCTTGTCGGCCCTGGCCGCACGTGGCCTTTGTGAAGCCGAGACGGGGTCGGATTGGGCTGAGCCTGGCGAGCCGGGGTCAGGAGCCCGTGCAGCCTAGGTTCTGGCCCGCGCGGCCGGGTTTTTTTGGGGAGTGGGCGAAGGGCTGGGGCAGCACAGCAGCGGATGGGCCTTAGGGCACCCGGGGCTGCGCGCAGAGCCACTCTTCCCCTGCCTGCCTGCACCGTGGGCCGCTGAAGCCCGAGGGTCGGATGCTACAGCTGTTTGCTTGCTCGTACGGCGCAGAAGCGCCTTTACTGACCAGGTGGCCTTGAGGGCGCACCGCCTCCCCCCACAACCCCCCTTCTGCAGCCTCACTTTGGGCCCCGCTTCGAGGCGCCTCCCCAACCCCTGAAAGGGGTCTTCTGGGCCCCCCACGCAGCCCTTCGGGAAGGGAGAGTCAGGTTCACCTTTCTCCCTGCAACTTGGAAATCCTTGGGCTGAGGCGGCCCGGGGCCCCCCGCCGGTTCTCTCCTGTCTGGGCCCCACCCTGGTCCGCTCACGCCTGGGGCAGCTTAACTCGTTCAGCTGCGCTGCAGATGGGGCCTGCTGCTCGAAGCCGCTGTCTCCAAGGAGTCGTCACCGAACCAGCTCGGCCAGCCGCCTGTCCTGCCGTTTAAGGTTACCGCGCCTCCCGGGAGGGGCATCTGGACTGGCCCGGGCAGGAGGTGGGTGCAGCTGAGGCTCCCTGGCCACCCGAGCTAGCGCTAGGAGAGGAATTCGGTGTGCAAAAGGTCAGCGGTAACCCGTTGGCCCTGGCTACAGTTTAGAAGTCGAATGGTTGGCTTGGTGGTGGGGTGACCCCAGCTCACGGAGGCCTGGCTCCAAAGGGCTGCTTTGAACTTTTTCTTGGATCTGATTTTTTAGTGAAGCACTCTAAAAAGTGCCAAGTGTGCAGAGGGGAGAAAACACAAAACACATCAAGCTGCGTCCTTGGCCCTAATCAGAGGAGCAGGAAGGCCCTCCAGACTCCAGGCCCGCTGTGGGGAAGGTCAGGACCACAGAGGATTAGGCCCAGTCTTGGGTTTATTGCTATACTTGAGTGCCGGGGGGCTGCCTAAACTGGAGCAAGAGAGAGGTAATTAAAAGAAGGCCTGCACAAGGAAGTAAAAGCTGGTGTGGCTGCTGCCCAGGGTAGGTGAAGGAAGTGTTTTCCATAAGAATACCAAGCTGGTGCAAATGTCATGCAGAAAGACTATTTCACCAAAACAAAACCAAAAAGTTCACATTCTGCCTCTCAAGCTGAGCTGATAAACAACATGCAAACTTTGGATGGAACCTTGAACCAGTGGGAGGTGTCAACCCAGTTTACAAAGGGTAATGGGGAAGCGTTTCTGGGTACTTCTCTGTTTCTACCATTGTGATTCTACCTGCATCAGCTGCTCCCCTTGGGGGCCCTTCTGACCTCCCAATCTGAGCCCAGCGGGAGATCACTCAGAATGCACCGCATTCATCAATGCCATTTCTGGTAAATTGGACCTCAGGTTTTGGAGTGTCCTAGGAGGCAGGCAGCCTACACAGCGCGCATACCGATGTCACAGCAAATGTGAGGAACCGCACATATTCTGTAGCCTTTACTGAGAATACCGTGGATTTCACAACCAGAAGTAGCAGATTTTCCAAGACATTCCTGATTTCAAGAGCTTTGAGCCCTGTGTCTTTACGGGGCGTGAAGCCCACCTGCAGTTACTAATATCGTCGAATTTCGCACCAGAGGTGTCCCAGGGCTGGAGGAAATGGCTTGGGTGTGGGGCTGGCACCCAGTGGTCCCCTGTCCACCATGTCTAGCCAGGCGGCCATCCTCCAGGCCGTCCCGATCCCAGCCGGGGCCCGTCCAGGTAGGGTTCCGGGCAGGGGGCCTGTCAGGACGAAGTGACAGGACCGGGCCCTCGGGGTCCCCGTGAGTAAAGACACAGCGCCCGGAGACACAGCGCACTCCCCGGCTGACACTGGGCTGCCGCCGCCTCTCCCCCGGACGCGGGCGGCTGCGCGCCGGCCGCCATCTTGGCCGGGCTGCGCAGGAGGCGCTGCCCCCGGCGGTGGGACCGCGGAGCCGCAGGCCCGGCCGGGGCTGCCGCGCGGACGTTCCTGGGCTGCCGGGGGGCGCTCCCTCTCGAGGGCCCCCCCTCCCCGCTGCGGGCCACGCTGACCCCAGGTCGGGGGCGATAGGGCGGCCGTCCCTGGTGAAAGCGTGGCCTGTAGTGTCGCCCCTCCCCGAAACGCTGGAACGGATCTTAATCCTGAGAAGCAACCTCTGGTTCCCGGACTCCCACGATGGTCAACGTGTTATCGCCTCTCCCGCGCACCCCAGAATTCTGTCCCCAGCGGCAACCTGCGGAGGCAGCTGGGGGTGGGGGGCGAGGCCTACCCACCGTTCACAGGGCGCTCTTGGGGCCAGAGAGGATTTGAGAGTCACCACGGTTTAGGACTCCTGATTGGAGAAGACTGGAACTTTTTTTTGTCCACTTTTTGAATTTAACATGCATTTATGGAGAGCTTGCTAAGGGCGAGGCGCTGTGTTAGGACCTAGGGGGATCCAAAAGTACAGAAGTGAATTTTTTAAAGACACCTCTGGCCCCCTCAAGTAATTTACAATCTAGTTGGAAAGGCAGACTTGTAAATGACTGAACACAAATAAAAGGCACCGTGAGGTGAACGTAAATAAAGGGCATGAATCTTGCAGTAAACGGTCTGGGTAAAGGCCAATTATTTTTAAAATAACCTTTATTTCTAAAAATGTAGATTCTGTTCGGCGGGGGGAGGGGAGGGTAAAAATACTGAATATTTCCAGGGTTCCCGGGGCTAACAGTCATTACTGCTGAAAGGTTGTTGTTTAGGAAAAATGATGAAAGTTTATTTCAGCTAAGCAAAATATCAAATATCAGAAACTCTGGATTCATTTCTCAGCTCTTGACATTAGCTGGGTGGGAGAGACACAATTTTCCACCAAAACACAATACCCCATTTGAAATCAGTAAAAACTCCCACAGCATTTCATAAAAGTTTCAGAAAACAAAACTAAATGGAAGATTGGAAACTTTTTGAAAAAGGTTTCAGATTTAAAGAAAATAGGGATTAAAAAAAGAAACACAAAACAAAAAAAGATCAGCCCATTTGCAGATGGTCTTCAAGATTTGGACATGCAGAAAATTGTCCTGAGATTAATTGTACAGAGGTTGGAAAGTATGAGGAAAGTAGTCATAGGTCAAAGAAAATTAGGCAAATATAAAAATGAGGCAATTACTAACTCCAGGAAAAAGAAAATCTTACAAGAAAGGAACTGCAATCACTGAAGCTCATTTGGCTCAGCAATGAATGATACATATGTGATTACAAAGTAAACACTGGATATGAATTTAGTAAGACACTGTGCTCTAGTGCTATGGTAAGAATGGAGAAGGGAAAGTATGGTACAGAGATCTGAAATGCCTCAGACTCCCCAGGTAGCTGGGATTACCAGCGTGCGCCACCACACCCAGCTAATTTTTGTATTTTTAGTAGAGACAGGGTTTTGCCATGTTGGCCAGGCTGGTCTCGAACTCCTGACCTGAAGTGATCCACCTGCCTCGACATCCCAAAGTGCTGGGATTACAGGGGTGAGCCACCACACCCAGCCTACTTTTTTTTTTCTTTCTTGAGACTGTGTCTTTCTTGGCTGCCCAGGCTGGAGTGCAGTGGTACGATCATAGCTCACTGCAGCCTTCAATTCCTGGGCTCACACAATCCTCTTGCCTCAGCCTCCCATGTAGCTTTGACTACAAGCATGTACCACCACACCCGGCACCTTTTTTATGTTTTATTGAGACAGAGTCTCACTGTGTTGCCCGGGCTGGTCTCAAACGCCTATCCTCAAGCAGTCCTGCCTCCACGTCAGTCTTTCAAAATGCTAGCATTGTAAGCATGAGCCACCTCACCCAGCTGGCATGAATTACTTGAAAGAAGGCCACATCTATATATTATTTAGAAATATGGGCCGGGCGCAGTGGCTCAAGCCTGTAATCCCAGCTCTCAGGGAGGCAGAGGCGGGAGGATAGCTTGAGCCCAGGAGTTCGAGACCTGCCTGGGTAATATAGCGAGACCCCGTTCTCCACAAAAAGGAAAAAAAAAAAAAAAGGCTGAAATATGATGGTGATAGTATCTACCAGAAGAAACAGGTAAAGAGGGAGGTGCCCACAGGGGACTGCTTTTTTGTACCAGGCCTTTACATACTATTTGGCTTCATAAACTTTGGGCAAGTGTGACTTTGTAAAGAAATACAGGCCAGGCACAGTGGCTCATGCCTGTAACCCCAGCACTTTGGGAGGCCAAGGTGGAGGGATCACTTAGGCTCAGGAGTCCAAAACCAGCTTAGGCAACATGGTGAGACCCGTCTCTAATAAAAATACAAAACTTAGTCAGGTGTGGTGGTGCATACCTGTGGTCCCAGCTACTCGGGAGGCTAACATGGGAGGATTGCTTGAGCCCGGGAGGCAGAGGTTGCAGTGAGTCGAGATCACACCAGTGCACTCCAGCCTGGGTGACAGAGTGAGACCCTGTCTCAAAAGAAAAAAAAAAAT
>NW_022298520.1:0-3051 GCF_002776525.5 Piliocolobus tephrosceles
GGGGAGGGGGGAAGGGAGGGAGGGATGGGGGAAGGAGGGGAGGGGGGAAGGGAGGGAGGGATGGGGGAAGGAGGGGAAGGAGGGGGGGGGGGGGGGGGAGGGGGGGAGGGAAGGGAAGGCGGAAGGGAAGTCGGAAAGGGAAGTGGGAAGGGAAATGGGAAGGGAAGTGGGAAGGGAAGAAGGTAGTTAGGTTTGGAAAATATGTTAGAGTGTACATTGATAAATAAAAGTCACCATTACCCAAATATAGTCCATTAACATAAGCTCATTTGTCCCCCCATCCAGCCTTTTATGTATTTTGGATGGGTGGATGGAAGGATGGATGGATGGATGGATGTAATAGTTGGTGTTTTATGAAATGTACGGCATAAGTTCCTCATTTTTGTCTCTTCACATTATGAACTTTTCCTCAAATCATGTATATTATCCCATATTTCTTTGAAGTTTTGTTATGATCCACAAATTGGCTGCACCATAATTATTTTAACTAAGCTTTTTTGGTCTTGGTTTTTTTTTTTTTTTTTTTTTGGTTTGTATTTTATTTTTAATTGACACATAATTGTACATATATATGGAGTACAGTGATATTTTGATACATGTATACAATGTGTAATGATCAAATTAGGGTAATTAGCATATCCATCACCTCAAACATTCTTCTTTTGTGTTGTGAACATTCAAAATCCTCTCCTCTAGCTTTTTGGACACACACAATAAATTATTATACAGTTAACTGTATTCACCCTGCAGTACTGCAGAACAGCAGAACTCATTCCTCCTTTCTAGCTGTAATTTTGCATTCATTCACCAATCTCTTAACCCAAAGGAGAGTTAGAATAAATTCTCCAATAAAGAACTAGGGTGTGAGAAGGGCCACTTAAGCTGAGAGGATAGTCCCATGACAGAACCCACGCACGCATACCTGACGCTGTGAGTCAAGTCATTCAGTTTAGAAGCTGGGTGAACAGTATCAAGAGGGGGCCCAACTGAGGGTGATTTCCAACAAGCATGGGCAGAAAACTTGCAGCGACACAGATCCCCACATTCTGCGTGGCATTTGACTTGGAGGGGACTGGGAGAGAACAGGAAATAACTCCAAAATATTTGGCAAGGAAATAAAGAGTGATTTTATTTTAAATTTCTTTTGTTGGGTTTCTTTGATTGATGTTGGGGTGAAAAATTATATTACAAAAGAGGCTTGTTTTCCATTTGCATTTCATCTTTTGCAAGTTGTCTACTAAGTTATCTGCCCAGTTTTCTAATGGAAGATTTATCTTTTTTTCTTGGTTTGTGAGAACTCTGTCTATATTAAATACATTAATTCTTTATCTTCTATTTTGCAAAAACAAAAACAAGACCTCTCTAGGCTTTTCAGCTTTTATTTATTTTTTGGTAGTTTTCACATATGAAGCTTAAGGTGTATCTAGTTAATTCTATGTATTTTCTAAAGGATTTCTTTTTCTATCACCTTCTGCCTAGCTCCCCTCCCAGCTGGGACTGTTACCCCTTTAGGTCTGCCCATAAAGGTGAGCTGGGCAGAGGGTCTTCCCTAACCACACATCCTAGTCCCATCGCAACATCTTTTCTCCTCCTGCATTCAAAAGTAAATTCTAGGAGGGCAAAAACTTCTGTTTTGTTCTCAGGCATAACTGCAGTGCCTGGAAGAAATAAACAGTTGTTGAAATCATGAACGGGTGGATAGAAGAGAATCAGAACTCTCCTGCCCCAGTTATAGTGGGTCCTTTTCTCATCCCTCCCTGTCCCCAGTACCTGGACCATATGCAGTCCCCGGACCATGTGCAGTCCCCACTATGTTTGCTTCTATCTGGTCCATCCATATCCAGGGAGTCATTGCCCAGTGCAAATTATAAGCTCAAAGCTACTGGGCTCATGGAATATTGCTCTTACCTAGACAAAGAAGTGTGGTGCTTAGAGACTGCAAAGGTCCTTTGAGTTATTCAGCCTCCCTTCTACTTGGCTCATGTGGTTAATTTATGCCATTGGCTCAGACAGCTCTGGGGAGCAGCCCTGAGGATCTCTGCAGAGCAGGGCCTTCTGCATTTCTCCCCTGAATATTGTTTTAAAAGGACTTGGAGCAAACAGAAAGCAGGAAACAGATTTTCTTTAATGGTCAGCAGAGAGATGGCAAGAGGAACACAGCTAACAGTATTCAATTTACTAACCATGAAAATAATATTCCAGATGCCGTGACAGTTAATTTTTAGACTTCAGAAGAATTTTTTTAAAGGAATTATTGGCCAGGCATGGTGCCTTACAGTTGTAATCCCAGTACTTTGGGAGGCCAAGGCGGAAGAATTGCTTGAGCCCAGGAATTTGAGACCAGCTTGGGAAACACAGGGAGACCTCATCTGTGATGGTTAATACTGAGTGTCAGCTTGATTGGATTGAAGGATGCAAAGTATTGATCCAGGGTGTGTCTGTGAGGGTGTTGCCAAAGGAGATTAATATCTGAGTCAGTGGGCACCATCTAATCAGCTGCCAGCGAATATAAAGCAGGCAAAAAAATGTGAAAAGGCTAGACTGGCCTAGCCTCCCAGCCTAGATCTTTCTCCCATGCTGGATGCTTCCTTCTCCTCAAACATTAGACTACAAGTTCTTCAGTTCAGGGACTCAGACTGGCTCTCTTTCTCCTCAGTTTGCAGACCACCTATTGTGGGCACTGTAATTGTGTGAGTTAATACTTAATAAACTCTCAGATGTCTATATATCTATCATATTAGTTCTGTCCCTCTAGAGAACCCTAACATACCATCTCTACAAAAAAAAATTAAATTAACTGGATATGTTGGCATGAGAGCCTGTGGTTCCAGCTACTTGAGAGGCTGAGGTAGAAGGATCACTTGAGCCCAGCAGGTCTAAGCTGCTATGATCCATAATCACACCATTGCATTCCAGCCTGGGCAACAGAGTGATCCTGTCTCACAAAAATAAAAAACAGAACAGAACAGAAAACAAAAAAGGAAGGAAGGAAGGAACAGGGGAGGGGAGTGGAGGGGAGCAGAGGGGAGGGGAGGGGAGGGGCGGGGAGTG
>NW_022298521.1:0-3561 GCF_002776525.5 Piliocolobus tephrosceles
AGCCCCTCTTCCAGAAGACAAGGACCTGTCTTTCAAAGGAAGAGGGAGGCAGAGGGCTCAGAAGCCTCAGTGCACTTTCAGTTGACAGCACGCCTTGAGGCCTGTGAGATGATTTAGGGCTGCAGCCAGACCCTGCCTGCCTCAGTCGATGTGCTCAGCCCAACCATTCTCCCCCGGAGGGGTCCAGAATCGGATCTGAGGGGAGTCCTGAGACCCCAGCAGGCGCCCTGATGCTCCCCCTTCCCCGGACGAAATCGGCTCCAACCCAAGCAGGTTTCAGAGGAAAACAGTCATGACAGGGATCTCCAGGATTTGTATCCCTGATGGACTGGGAGCGGACACATGACCGAGGCACAGACGCGGAGGGAGGCTCACCAAAGTCAGGAGGGAGGCTCACCAAAGACCGGCCGACATGCAAGAAATCGCTTTATGGCATAAAGGGCGTTTTTCTCCAAACACACACACACAGACACACACACACAGACACACACACACACACACACACAAACACACACAACCCAACCCAAAGAGAGAGGGCAAGGAACTGACAGAGAGTGAGAGACAGAGAGAGAATCTAAAATGGGACACACACAAACACAAAGACACACAGACAGTCTTATGGCAGTGGCACACAAACAAACAGCCCCAGGCAGCCGCTGAGGCTACGGCCGGCGTTCGGCTCTCCACCGAGAACGACCCTCGGTTGAGAGATCAGCCCACGGGTCAGCAGGCCGACCCGTCCTCGAGGTCACGGGGGGCACGACTTGTGGGGAGACTCACCCGAACAGCGTCCGGGCGGGCCCGAGGCTGGGATGCGGCGCTGCTTCGCCCGCCCCCACCCCGCCTGTGCTTTCGACATCCCGGTCCGCCCTTTGCCAGGACTCCTGGCATCCGGAGACAGTCCTGCCGACCCCGTGGAGAGGTCAGGCTGGAGCCTCGGAGCCCCGCCACCCAAGCACTGCCACGGAGGGCTCCTGTTTGCCAGGCCTCAGGGCGTGGTTCCTATGACAACCGTGGGAACCACTGTGACGCGAGCACCCGCTGGCCGCGAGCACCCGCTGGCCGCTCGCGCATGCGCATTGGCTTCCCAGCCCCGCGCTGCGCTGCCAGCAGTCAGGCTGCGTCCCCTTTAAAGGATGGCCGCTGCTGGGCGCCAGGGACTCTCCCGCCGCAGCCTTGGCAGAGGCTGCATCCGCGGTCCTGTTGGGGGCCGCGTGGGAGAGGCGGCCGCGTTCAGCGTCCCACGATCCAACCCCCAGGAGTCCGACTTCAGAACATCCTGGAGTCGTTTTCCACCAGGGGAGGGGGAGCTTCAGGGCGACTGCTGGGGTCATCTCATGACCCCCATCGGATCCGATTCTGGACCCCTACGGGGGAGAATGGATTGGCTGAGCACATCACATCGACTGAGGCAGGCAGGGCCTGGCTGCAGCCCAGAATGATCCCATGGGCCTCAAGGGGTGGAGTCAGCTGAAAGTTCACTGACCCCTGAGCCCTCTGCCCCACTCCTTTCGAAGAGCGGTGCCCTGCCGTGCTTCTCAAGGGCCTGGGGCTCCTTCAAGCTGCTCCCGCTCTCCAAGACACCTGTCAACAGGTCCAGGGGCGAATCCGAGGTGGAGCCAATGCGTGGCACTGGGGTACCCTGGACCAGATTATATAAGCGTGTGTCACTGAGGGCACACGGGCCGACTGCGAGAGAAACAATGGCGTGTGTCCTGGGGCTCCTTCAAGCTGCTCCCGCTCTCCAAGACACCTGTCAACAGGTCCAGGGGCGAATCCGAGGTGGAGCCAATGCGTGGCACTGGCGTACCCTGGACCAGATTATATAAGCGTGTGTCACTGAGGGCACACGGGCCGACTGCGAGAGAAACAACGGCGTGTGTCCTGGCGTGTGCCCGGTGGAAGGGGGGCACAGGTGACCCTTCCCTGGATGCCAGGGAAGATCAAAGAACGTCTGGGATCTAGCAGCCGGCCAGAAATCTCAGCGGGACATTCCACCCAGGAGCAGAGGGGGTCTCATTCTCAGGAAGGAGACTGGGTGTGCAGAGGAAATGCCACAGCCCCTCTTCCAGAAGACAAGGACCTGTCTTTCAAAGGAGGAGGGAGGCAGAGGGCTCAGAAGCCTCAGTGCACTTTCAGTTGACAGCACGCCTTGAGGCCTGTGAGATGATTGAGGGCTGCAGCGAGACCCTGCCTGCCTCAGTCGATGTGCTCAGCCCATCCATTCTCCCCCGGAGGGGTCCAGAATCGGATCTGAAGCGGAGTCCTGAGACCCCAGCAGGCGCCGTGAAGCTTCCCGTTCCCCGGACGAAATCGACTCCAACCCAAGCAGGTTTCAGAGGAAAACAGTCGTGACAGGGATCTCCAGGAAGTGTATCCCTGATGGACTAGGAGCGGACACATGACCGAGACACAGACGTGGAGGGAGGCTCACCAAAGTCAGGAGGGAAGCTCACCAAAGACCGGCCGACATGCAAGAAATCGCTTTATGGCACAAAGGGCGTTTTTCTCCAAACAAACACACACAGACACACACACACACACTGGCATCCGGAGACAGTCCTGCCGACCCCGTGGAGAGGTCAGGCTGGAGCCTCGGAGCCCCGCCACCCAAGCACTGCCACGGAGGGCTCCTGTTTGCCAGGCCTCAGGGCGTGGTTCCTATGACAACCGTGGGAACCAGTGTGACGCGAGCACGCGCTGGCCGCCAGCACCCGCTGGCCGCTCGCGCATGCGCATTGGCTTCCCAGCCCCGCGCTGCGCTGCCAGCAGTCAGGCTGCGTCCCCTTTAAAGGATGGCGGCCGCTGGGCGCCAGGGACTCTCCCGCCGCAGCCTTGGCAGCGGCTGCATCCGCGGTCCTGTTGGGGTCGCGTGGGAGAGGCGGCCGCAGGCAGCGTCCCACGATCCAACCCCCAGGAGTCCCGACTTCAGAACATCCTGGAGCCGTTTTCCACCAGGGGAGGGGGAGCTTCAGAGCGACTGCTGGGGTCATCTCATGACCCCCCATCGGATCCGATTCTGGACCCCTACGGGGGAGAATGGATTGGCTGAGCACATCACATCGACTGAGGCAGGCAGGGCCTGGCTGCAGCCCAGAATGATCCCATGGGCCTCAAGGCGTGGAGTCAGCTGAAAGTTCACTGACCCCTGAGCCCTCTGCCCCCCTCCTTTCGAAGAGCGGTGCCCTGCCGTGCTTCTCAAGGGCCTGGGGCTCCTTCATCCTGCTCCCGCTCTCCAAGACACCTGTCAACAGGTCCAGGGGCGAATCAGAGGTGGAGCCAATGCGTGGCACTTGCGTACCCTGGACCAGATGGTGTAAGCTTGTGTCACTGAGGGCACGCGGGCCGACTGCCAGAGAAACAACGGCGTGTGTCCTGGCGTGTGCCCGGTCGAAGAGGGGCACAGGTGACCTTTCCCTGGATGCCAGGGAAAATCAAAGAACGTCTGGGATCTAGCAGCCGGCCAGAAGTCTCAGCGGAACAGTCCACCCAGGAGCTGAGGGGGTCTCATTCTCACGAAGGAGACTGGGTGTGCAGAGGAAATGCCACAGCCCCTCTTCC
>NW_022298522.1:0-7829 GCF_002776525.5 Piliocolobus tephrosceles
AGCATTTTCTTTAGTACCTGAGTTGATGAAGAAGAAGCATGCATATAGACATACACAGCAAGGTTTCACAGCTATGTGAACTTGAGGGTAGTTTAGGCTAACACTGCTCTCTAATACTATTCTCTGCTACTTCAAATTGTGTTCACCTATATATCACCACATGAGACCTGGTTTCTCAAGTGCCTGTTGATGCTGTCCTTCCCAAATTCAATTCCTAAAAGTGTGCCTCTGTAATTCAAACAAAGGGAAGTGACTACATTTCACTCTTTGGTGGTAAAGAAAAACTTCCAGTCATCAAATACTTGAAGGAGACGCAAATATAGCAAATGAGAAGAAAGCGAAGCATAGTGAGCATACTAGATTTATGACAAGAAAATTAAACTACTTATTTCCCCTTTACCTTTAAGATCTGTAGTTTGTAGAGGTCTTCAGACACCAAGGTCAGAAGAATGTTCTCATATATATTTAAAATACTGTGGTATAAATTCTGAAACACAAAAACATTGCACAGTCAGCCAGTCTTAGATAAACTTTTACCTAGTGTCTACAGTCTTTTCTTGCTTAAAAGTTACTTTTAATTGGGTTTCAATTCCTTGAACACAAATCAGTGACACAGAAAATACTTAACATCAAATTGTAAAATGCCACACATATTTGAAGACTTCTAACATTATCTCAGATATTAAAAAATATACAAAGAAAAAAGACAAATGAAAACATAAAAATGTAATTCCCTTTGAGAAATAGAATGAGTATTTTTTATTTAGTGACTTTCTATAATCTTTAAATTTTCTATAATAAGCATCTACCATGTTTTTTTCTTTCTTTATTATTATTATTATTATTATTATTATTATTTTGAGACGGAGTCTCGCTCTGTTGCCCAGGCTGGAGTGCAGTGGCCGGATCTCAGCTCACTGCAAGCTCCGCCTCCCAGTTTCACGCCATTCTCCTGCCTCAGCCTCCAGAGTAGCTGGGACTACAGGCACCCGCCACCACGCCCGGCTAATTTTTTGTGTTTTTCTAGTAGAGACACGGTTTCGCTGTGTTAGCCAGGATGGTCTCGATCTCCTGACCTCGTGATCTGCCCGCCTGGGCCTCCCGAAGTGCTGGGATTACAGGTGTGAGCCACTGCGCCCGGCCTGCATCTACCATGTTTATAGGAGGAAAAGCTGTAAATTTAATTTTATAAAAACTTACTTTTCCGTGTTTATGAATGCTGCATTTTCTCAATATTTTTTGTGCGTAAATGTGATTTTGCTTGAGAATTCAATATGTTAGATTTATTTTCACTGGATGCATGATTTTGAGTTCATTTTTTTCTTTATTTTTTATCATTATGATTATACTTTAAGTTCGAGGGTACATGTGCACAACGTGCAGGTTCATTACATATATATACATGTGCCGTGTTGGTGTGCTGCACCCATTAACTCGTCATTTACATTAGGTATGAGTTCATTTTCAAAAAGAACATAGCCCTGGCTAATAGTTTTGTCCCCCTATTTATAAAAAGTTTTATTTCCTAATCTAATGATGAAGACAGAAAAATTCTCACATCTAAAATTTTAAATTTTCTCTTGCCTTAGCTGTTTATAGATTATCTTTCTAGTGCTTGTTTCGGGATACTCTTGTACATATACTTTTCAATTTTCCATTGTCTTTTAGAATGTAATAACATGAATATATTTTATTCTAACTGTTGCTTTAAGTTCATTGAAAGCAGTAATTTGTGACTATCCACCTGAGTAGTTGTGATGGAAGTAGACAGTAATTGCTATTTTAAGTGCTGACACTTACTACTATCTATGTAAAAAAATAGACTTTTATGCCTTTGTGATTTGAAATAGGTTGGAGAAGATTCAAGCATGGTGTGACTTGGTTCTTATTTTAGCTGACACCTACAAGTTACCCAAACATCATATTTAAATATAATTCAGGCCAGGCACAGTGGCTCACACCTATAATCCCAGCAATTTGGGAGGCTAAGGTGGGAGGATTGCTAGAGTTCAGGAGTTTGAGACCAGCTTGGACAACGTAGTGAGAACTCATCTGTATAAAACAAAACAAAACAAAAATTAACCAGGTATGGTGGTGCATGTCTGTAGTCCTAGCTACTTGAGAGGCTGAGATGGAAGGATTGCTTGAGCCCAGAAGGTGGAGACTGCAGTGAGCCGAGATAGTGCCACTGCACTCTAGTTTGGGTGATGGCACAAGACCCTGTCTCAAAAAAAAAAAAAAAAAAAAAAAAATCCAATATTGAATACATTTTATACGTAAATAGATGGAAACAGTAAGATTTATTGTTCCACACACTATGTAGGTACTAGAAATTGTATGCTATGTAGGTATTGGAAATTTCCATGTGTGAGTAGCTGATATATAAAATACCTGGGACATTAATAAACATGGGGCATTTGGATGTTGAAATGCTATATAACAACACATTTTTTTTTTCTTTCTTGCTAGTATTGGAAGAAGAGTTTTATTTAACTCAGAAAGTTATTCTTTTTCTTCCAACTACCAGAGTGGTCCTCACCAGTAAAAAGTAGAAGTATCTCTGAGTATTCTCAGGTAGCCGCTCAGAAATATTTGGAAGAGGTCGAGTTGGAAAAGAATGGCCCATTTGGGAAAATTAGCAGCCTAAAAATCTGTGTTAGGGATATAGGAATATAGCTGAGAAAGTTTCTACATTAAAGTCACCTTGCATCGATTGCAGAAGAGGCTGAAATTCTCTGATATTTGTATAGAAGCTCTTATAAAAGGAAATAATTGGCCTGATAGTTCTGCATCTGAGTGTTCTAGGTTCTCTCCACAAACTGAAGAAAGGAGAGAGGTGGCTATGCTGAGACCTCACTTTATACCATATGCCACGAATTTCTTCTCTAGCTTATAGAGCGAGTTCACTGTATAGCAATGCTGAGGAAATGGAGACCACAGATGTTTGCTAATCTTACTATATGATTCTTTCTACTTCCATCTTTCTATGTTCCTATTCCATTCTTTGAAGCATTTGCCAGCAACTCCCTATTCTTGCTAAACCAATTAACCAAAAATATCTTCACTGATTTGCTCCTACAAATCCTACAGAATCCACTAAAATCCCATGGGTTGTAGAACTCACAAGGAGTCCAGGGGTATAGATAAGTGCACTGACTGTTACAACTAAACAGAGTGAAGAGGAGGACTCTAAAGATTATCACCTGCTGAGACACATTCTGCAGGATTGCTGTGATGTGTAATAATATCCTATAATGATTAAAGGAAGAAAAATGTTACCTCCATGTCCTCAAAGTCCTCATTACTGCTCCCCATTTCTTTTATTTTGTCAAGACTTGGCATGACAACTAGCATTCCAAAGGATGACTCTATTATCTTCAACTGAGATTCAAACTGCAGTAAGGGATCCACAAAGCTGACAAGAAAAAGGCGTAATTATTAATGATGAGAGAACAAATAATATAATAGAAATTTAGTGGCCATTTCTTTTTTTTTTTTTTTTTTTGAGACGGAGTCTTGCCCTGTCACCCAGGCTGGAGTGCAGTGGCGCCATCTCGGTTCACTGCAAGCTCTGCCTCCCGGGTTCACGCCATTCCCCTGCTTCAGCCTCTCGAGTAGCTGGGACTACCAGCGCCCACCACCTCGTCCGGCTAATTTTTTGTATTTTCAGTAGAGATGGGGTTTCGCCATGTTAGCTAGGATGGTTTCAATCTCCTGATCTTGTGATCTGCCCACCTCGGCCTCCCAAAGTGCTGGGATAGCAGGTGTGAACCGTGTGCCCGGCCCAGCCATTTCTTAGTGATAAACGAAAATGAGGTTCAGCTTTTGGCTTTATAGGACAGATGAGTCTTAAGTATTATCTTAAAAATGATAATGTTTTAAATATAAAGGAATTAATTTCTTTGTAAATATTATCTATAAACAATTATTTAGAAATCACAATATATTTCTCCATAAACATAATAATGCAAAGAGTGGTTACATTCCCAGCCAAGTCCACAAAGCCATGCTAAGCTTTAAACAGTTGAACTATATTACTACCACAGTTTCTATAATCAATGATGTTTTCCATATCTTAGTATTTCTTACATTGAGATGCATCTTCAAATTGATGGCAAATGAAGCTTGTCTAAGCAGCTAGAAAGATTATCTGCCTGTCTATACAATACAGAAAGACTGGAAAAGAGTATGAGAAAGAAATAGTAGTTGCCAAATTATAATGGTGGAATTTGGAGTAATTTCTTAGTTTTCACAATTACATGTTTTAAAGAGATAACATTTTAAATACATCCAATTAGGGAAATAAAAGAGCATGATAGCTTATCATACCTGGAGTTCACAGCCAGGATCATGGATTCATTACTTAAGAGGCCTGAGTATGTATCCAATAGGCTGCTAACTTTAGGTGCCTAAGTACCATGTTAAAAAAAAAAGAAGAATAATTAATGATTACAGAACAGCGAGACTCATAATAGCATGTGTACTTCTCCCTTTTACAGAGACTAAAGGAACCAAATCGAACTGGAAAACATGCTCAAGAGTTCATAGAAGTGTTAAGACCAAACAAACTGTAATTTAAAATTGCAATATGTTTGCCTAAGTGGAGGTCTTTTACAGTCAACAACTATGCTTATATAATTTGCATTTCCAGACAGCATTTTGTAAGGTGTGCTCTTTACCAGATGCACTTCTGTACACCACTATAACTATTAAGTCCCACCTACACAGTGTGGAGTCTGCCTATAAAAATGCCAGCAGGGCCGGGCGCGGTGGCTCACGCCTATAATCCCAGCATTTTGGGAGGCTGAGGCGGACAGATCATGAGGTCAGCAGATCGAGACCATCCTGGCTAACACAGTGAAACCCCACCTCTACTAAAAATACAAAAAAATTAGCCGGACATGGTGTCTGGTGCCTGTAGTCCCAGCTACTCTGGAGGCTGAGGCAGGAGAATGGCAGGAACCCGGGAGGCAGAGCTTGAAGTGAGCCAAGATGGTGCCACTGCTCGCCAGCCTGGGCGACTGAACGAGACTCTTGTCTCAAAAAAAAAAAAAAAAAAAAGCAGGGCAACTTAAGTCAGGCGTTATTAAAGACTGACTAAACTCACACTATGGAATGAGAACCACTACAGGGCAATGTGCAGCTGTTAAATACAACAATTTAGGCTTTAAAAGTGATAATTAAAGGGATTCCACTAAGAATTTATCATTCTTTTTTTTCCAAGAAACTGGAGAACTAGACCTCCAATAGCCAAAACAATCTTAAGAAAGAACGTGGAGGTATTACAGTTATGATTTCAAGCTGTAATACAAAATTAAGTAATTAAAAGTGTATGGACTGCTGTAAAAACAGACTCGTAGACACATTGAATGAAATAAAAAGCCCAGAAATAAACCCATTAATATATGGTCAACTAATCTTTGATAAGGGAGCCAAGAATTCACACTGGGCAAAGGACAGTCTCTTCAATAAATGGTGTTGGGAAAACTGAATATCCACAAACAAATAAATGAAATGGGACCCTTATCTTATACCATATACAAAAGTTGATTTGAAATGGATTAAAGACAAATGTAAAGATGTGAAACTATAAAACTCCTAGAAGAAAACATAGGGAAAGAGCTTCTTTACATTGGTCTTGGCAAAGATTTTTTGGGTAGGACGTAAAAAGCACAGGCAACAAAAGCAAAATTAAACAAGTGGGACTACATCAAACTAACAAGCTTCTGCACAGCAAAGAGAGCAATTAACAAAATTAAAATGACAACCTATGGAATGGAATAAAATATTTGTAAAACATAAATCAGATAAGGGGTTAATATCCAAAATGTATAAGAAACTCATACAATTCAATGACAAAAAAAAAAAAAAAAAAAAAGCAGATAACCCAATTACAAATGGGCAAAATACCTGAATAAAAATTTTTCCAAAGAAGACATAAAAGCAGTCCCTCTGAGAACTGGAACAAGACAAGGATGCCCTCTCTCACCACTCCTCTTCAACATAGTACTGGAAGTCCTAGCCAGAGAAATCAGACAAGAGAAAGAAATAAAGGACATCCCAATCCATAAAGATGTCAAATAGTCACTGTTTGCTGATAATGTGATAGTTTACCTTGAAAACCCTAAACACTCCTCCAGAAAGCTCCTAGAACTGATAAAAGAATTCAGCAAAGTTTCCAGATACAAGATTGATGTACACAAATCAGTAGCTCTTCTATATACCAACAGCGACCAAGTGGAGAATCAAATCGAGAACTCAACCCCTTTTACAATAGCTGCAGAAAAAAAAAAGACAAAACAAAAACAAAACAACAACAACTTAGGAATAGACCTAACCAAGTAGTCAAAAGACCACTGCAAGAAAAACTACAAAACACTGCTGAAAGAAATCATAGATGACACGAACAAAAGGAAACACATCCATGCTCATGGATGGGTAGAATCAAAATTGTGAAAGTGACCATACTGCCAAAAGCAATCTACAAATTCAACGCAATCCCCATAAAAATACCACCACCATTCTTCACAGAATTAGAAAAAAAAATTCTAAAATTCATATGGAACCAAAAAAGAGCCTGCGTAGCCAAAACAAGACTAAGCCAAAAGAACAAATCTGGAGGCATCACACTATCTGATTTCAACCTATACTGTAAGGCCATAGTCACCAAAACAGCATGGTACTGGTATAAAAATAGGCACATGGACCAATGGAACAGAATAGAGAATCCAGAAATAAACCCAAATGCTTATAGCCAACTGATCTTTGACAAAGCAAACAAAAACATAAAGTGGGGAAAGGATACCCTTTTCAACAAATGGTGCTGGGATAATTGGCTAGCCACATGTAGGAGAATGAAACTGGATCCCCATATCTTACCTTATACAAAAATCAACACAAGATGGATTAAGGACTTAAATCTAAGACCTGAAACTAAAAATTCTAGAAAATAACATTGGAAAAACCCTTCTAGACGTTGGCTTAGGCAAAGATTTCATGACCAAGAACCCAAAAGCAAATGCAATAAAAACAAAGATAAATAGCTGGGACTTAATTAAACTGAAGAGTTTTTGCATGACAAAAAACAGTCAGCAGAGTAAACAGACAACCCACAGAGTGGGAGAAAATCTTCACAATCTTTACATCTGACAAAGAACTAATATGCAGAATCTACAACAAACTCAAACAAATCAGTAAGAAAAAAACAAACAATCCCATCAAAAAGTGGGCCAAGGACATGAATAGACAATTCTCAAAAGAAGATATACAAATAGCCAACAAACATATGAAAAAATGTTCAACATCACTAATGATTAGAGAAATACAAATCAAAATTACAATGCAATACCACCTTACTCCTGCAAGAATGACGGTAATCAAAACGTCAAAAAACAGTAGATGTTGGCGTGGATGTGGTGATCAGGGAACACTTCTACACTGCTGGTGGGAATGTAAACTAGTACAGCCACTAGGGAAAACAGCACGGAGATTCCTTAAAGAACTAAAAGTAGAACTACCATTTGATCCAGCAATCCCACTACTGGGTATCTACCCAGATGAAAAGAAGTCATTATTTGAAAAAGAAACTGGCACACATATGTTTATAGCAGCATAATTCACAATTGCAAAATCGTGGAACCAACCCAAATGCCCATCAATCAATGAGTGAATAAAGAAACTGTGATATATATATATATATATGAATATATATCATATAATGTATATATATGAATATATATCATATAATGTATATATATGAATATATATCATATAATGTATATATATGAATATATATCATATAATGTATATATATGAATATATATCATATA
>NW_022298523.1:0-8113 GCF_002776525.5 Piliocolobus tephrosceles
GGGACTCACGGTGCCACAGCAGCCAGTTTGGGACCATGAGGGATGGTAAGGCCGCCAAGCAGAGATGAGCTGGGCAGAACCAGGGAAGTCTCCTGGGTCTTTGCTGACCTCCTGTTGGTGTCACTGAGCCCTGAATTAGCAAATCTAGGACCTTCTTACATGCAGATTTCTTGTTGGGAAGGATAATAAATCCAGCGTCGTGTAAGCCTCTTTGACTTGAATTTCCTGAGAGCCAAGTTAACACCCTAGTGGTTTCCATTGATGTCCTTCAACTTCCCACACCATCTACGCTGGGGCCTGGGGGTTGTCCAATCCCGTCCACTCCCTTGAAGCCAGTGGCGACGCTAAGGCCCAGGAAGCAGAGTTGCCGTCCCATCCCCGACCAGGGCAGAGCTACTGGGCCAGCCTCCTGCGTCCTCCTGCGCCGCGGCCCTCCCCGGGTCTGCAGGGGGTCTGGGGCCACTTCCCTGTTGTGGGACCTTTGCAGGACCCCGTTTTCCAATGGAAATGAGGACAACAGTGACAATGATACGCCTCCCCAGGCGTATCCCCTTCTTCTGACCTTGGGTCTGCCAACCCCCAGGAGGGTGGGCGGGATGGGGCTGGGGAAGGTGGGCTTGACGGCTTCTCCACGTGCTGCTCCTGCCCCCTCTTCCCCCTCACTCCCACCTCAATATGTCTCTCCGTCCCTCTGTCTCCCCCTCCCTCTCTGTCTCTGTCTGTTTCTCTCTCTCCCCATGTCTCTGTTCCTCTCCCCCCTACCCACCCTTCTCTCTCCCTCCGTGTTACTCCCACAGTTTCCCTGTCATTCTCTGCAATGTGGGCTCATCCATTCTGCTTCCAGCAGGCTCAGAAAGTTCTGCTTCTTATCTGACCACTGCAGAAGGCTGAGATGCCACCAGGTGCCACTTTGCATCTTGGGCTTGGATGCAGGGGCTGGGGGCGCCCCCTCCTCCTCGGCGTAGGCTGACCTGGGTGTGCCTCCCGGCCAGAGCTTGCAGCAGGGCTCCGAAGGCCCCAGAAGCCACGGCGGGCCTGTCATTGCTTGGAGCGGGTGAGGCCAGACCAGAGCAGCCAGCAGCACTTGGCGAGGCTCCAGGCAGCAGCCAGGTAGCCGGCTGTGCTCCTCCCTCCACTGGAAGTGGGGGGCCCCCGGGGGACCCCCGTGTCATATGACCCATCAGCTGACAAAACAGGATGACTCAGCCGGCAGCTGTCGGCCCCCTGAAATAATGACAAAAACAATTAGCAATCCAAGCAGTAGCCTTTCCTTAATTATCTCCTCCGAGTTTAATTAACTAGCTAAATTATCAGCAGTAATGTAGGCATTAATTATGTCAAATTACAGTGTAAAACTCACAAAGTGTGGAAAATGTCAATTCAGCTTGGCTCACCTGCCAAGCGGGGGTGGCGAGTGTGTGCACGTAACTGTGTGGGTACCTGTTTGTGCCTCGGGGCCGGCGGGGCCACCAGGGCCGGGGCGTCAGGGCAGGGGGCAGTGTCTGCAGGGCTGGACGGAGGGAAGACACCGGGGACAGGGTGGGCGGGGCCCTGGGGACACTGGCGGGGGTGATGGGGAAGCTTTGGCTCAGACTGAGGGAGGGAAAGGAGGCTGTTCCCGGACCAGATGGCCAAGATGCTGAATTATTAAATTATGAATATTAATACAAATCAGACACAAAAGAGGTAATAATTTTGCTGCCCTACAGAAATAATTAACATAATTTTGATAAATTACATGATAAGAGAATCTCAAAATTGAGGTAGATTTATCTTAATTAATATCTTGGACCAGTTCCGAAAGGTAGATTGTTCCTTGGGGGTTGGGCCAGGATGAGGCTGGGATGGGATTCGGCCCCTGGCCAGGGCCCTGGTCTCTTTCTGCCACAGAGGCTGGGGTGGGGGGACAGGGTGGGAAGAGTGAGGATCCAGTCTGACTCCGCTGCACGAGAGCATCTTAGGTGAGGGGCAGCCTTCTCTGAGCCTCACTTCCCCTTTCTGGGAGCCTGGGTGGGCAGCCCAGCTGGCCTCACAGGGCCTTCAGCGGGGACTGGCTGGGCACTGTGGCTTTGGCCAAGCTCTGCCACCCAAATGCTCTGGCTGAGCCCAGGGACACTTGCCCTCCGGCTGAACCACACACCTGCCTATTTACCTGCGCACACCTGGCCAAGGAGACTGCAGCCCCAAGAGCTCGTCCCAGCAGCTCGTCCCGTTTCTGAAGGGTCCCAAGCCTCGTCTTCTCTGAGCCTCAGTTTCCCTTTGGTACAATGAGAGTTGGGCTGCACAGATGCTGAAGACCGTTGGCCACCCCCTCAGGTCTCACTCCATGCCACTCCCATCCCTCTGTGGGATCAGCCAGTCTCATGGTGTGGGGGGCATTTAGCAAACCTCCAAAGATGGGGAACCAGCTTTGCGCAGGGGCACTAGGGCACCCAGAACCCTGCCAGTCCTCAGACTCTAGCAGCCTGGCCTCCCGTGTCCTGGGACTACAGGCAGCCCCTCAGGAGCTTGTCACCCAGAGGCCAGGGCTGTGTCAGAGCACGGGGCACCCGTGTGGCTTTAAGGCCTGGGATCTGCCCTCTGGCCCTCGGGGCGCCCTGCCGTTCACTTACTCCGGCAGCACTGGCCTCTGCAGGTTTCAGACAATCCAGGCACACTCCACCTGCCGGCCCTGCTCTCCACAGTTTTCTGTCCTGGAGTGGTCGCCCCCGACCTCCCCGAGTCTTCGGTGGACCTCCTTGACCACCCCCGACGAGGGCAGGCACTTGATCTGTCCGCTCACTGCTGTATACCTGTATACTGCTCAGCAGTGTCACTGAATTGATTTGTTGATGAATACAGTGTTTTTGTGTGAGGTGTCCCTCACATCTGACGTGTCAGACACCGTGCATGGCACACACTAAACAGCCGGCCACATCCACGTTCCAGGTCCTGTCCCAGGGGGCAGCCGCATCCCCATGGTGGGCGCTGCACGCCTCCGCACCCTGCGGTCCGAGGCACAGAGCCGCCTTCTGCACAGTCCACGCTCCGTGTCACATGCGGGAAATGACTCTCTCTGCCCGTCCATGAGCCACGAAGCCCGGAGATTGTCACCTGCGTTGATTAGGGCGTGGCTCCTTCAACTCCTGGCATGGGACGCCCACGGGACATGTGTTACACACCAATCACATCACACACATGTACATACTAAGCCACGGAGGCCCGGCTCAGGGCCTGGGTTACCCCCAACCCTGGAGTGTGCGCACACTCATGATTATACGTGGGTGTTCGTGCACGCACATGCATTCATGCACGGTTTTTTTTTTTTTTTTTTTTTTATGGAGTTCTGCTCTGTCGCCCAGGCTGGAGTGCAGTGGTGCGATCTCGGCTCACTGCAACCTTTACCCTCTGGGTTCAACCGATTCTCCTGCCTCAGCCTCCGAAGTAGCTGCGATTACAGGCACACGCCACCACGCCCAGGTAATTTTTGTATTTTCGGTAGAGACGGGGTTTCACCATGTTGGTCAGGCTGGTCTCAAACTCCTGACCTCAAGTGATCCCCCCACCTCAGCCTCCCAAAGTGCTAGGATTACACTCCCAAAGTGCTAGGCGTGAGCCACCGTACCCGGCTTATGGGGTTTTTTTGTGAGTGCAAATGTATGTTCCTGGTCTTACAAGAGAAATAGACGGGGAGGCACTGAGTCATCCTTTCTGACCCCTGGCCCTCTTTTTCCTCACCTGTGTTGGAGCGAGTTCTGACTACAGGTGCCAGCAGGAGGAGCCTGGGTCATGCCCTGTAAAACAAGGTGGTAGCAATGTCCCCAGACCATGAACTCCCGGAGCAGCAGCCAGACCCAGCTAAGGGAACTTCTTCCAGACCAGGACTGGGACACAAGAACGTCCACTGTATGGAGGAGAAAACCGGGGCTCCGAGAAGGTGCAGGGACCCTCCAGGGTGACGTGGAGCAGGCGTGTGGAGGGAGCTGGTGGCAGCGAGGTTGGGCTGGGCAGGAAGCAGCCACCAGGGGAGTCACTCGGCCATACTGGTGGGTTTTCTGCAGCCTGGCCAACTCTGGGCTCTGCCGCTCCATCAGACCTGGAGGTGCTGAGGCGGTGGCCTGGCCCTGCTGGCAGAGGAGGTGGGTACATTCAGGGATGAGGGGCACAGGGTGGGCATGCTGGTCAGCCTTGCCAGACCCTTGCCCCTGCCCTAGCTGGAATCAGAGGCTTCCCCCAACACCTGCCCCCACCACCTGGACATGGCTTCTTCTAAGAACAGGGTGCTTACTACCTGCCAGGGCTGCTCTAAGCAGGTATAGCAATGGAGACCATGGCCTGCTTACCTCTCAGCAGTGGGAAACAGGCAATGAGACGCACACATGTACAGAGTATGTGGCCTCAGGTCCTGTGAAAGGCTCATGGCAGGTGGAGAAGAGCAGAGGCCGTGCAGTGCTGTCAGGGCAGGGCAGGGCAGGGCACACCCCGCAGGGTACGAACCTGCAGGTGCAAAGGCCCGGGCAGGTGGAAGTGGTGCAGAGACAGCGAGGAGGAGGAGGGCGAGGAGGAGGAGGAGACGGGGGCACGGGAGCTGGAGGGGTAACAGGGCCTGGAACACTGAGTGCCTTGTTTCAGCCAGGCTGGGTGTACAGGCAGGATTCTTGGTCTGAGACAGTTCACAGGCGAGAAGCCAGGGCTGGGAGCACAGCGTGGAAGAACGCTAGCACCTCAGTGGACTGGGCAGATGCGTTGCCCTCTGCCTCAGTTTCCCCATCTGTGAAATGAGAGAACGATGCTCACCTCACAGGCGGCCCTGAGCCCTGACCTGGGTGGGTGGGGAGAGCTTTGTGAATCACTAGGCTCACATTCAGTGCGGTACACAGTGGTGACCCCTCTGGGGGCGCTGGCTGCGACCCACAGGGCTCCCAGCACCAGACTCACGGAAGCTGCAGACTGGGAAGGCCCCAGGCTCTGGATGACATCAGAGGAAGGTGGAGCGCAAGGTGCCAGAACTTAGGGATTTACCAGGCTCGGTGTGACGTCAGAAGGGTGGAGCACAGAGTGCCGGGGCTTAGGCATTGGCCAGGTTTTCGTGTGACATCATATGGCGGGGGGTGGAGCACAGGGTGCTGGGCCCTACGATTGGTCAGGTTTTTGTGTGACATCAGATGGGGGTGGAGCAGAGTGCAGGGGCCCTAGAATTGGCCAGGTTTTGTGTGACCTCACTTGGGGGGTGGAGCACAGGATACCAGGCCTTAGGGATTGGCCAGATTTTTGTGTGACGTCAGATTGGGGTGGTGCACAGGGTGCCAGGCCCTAGGGACTGGTTAGATTTTTGTGTGACGTCAGTTGGGGGTGGAGCGTAGAATGCGGGGCCCTAGGGGTCGATGAGGTTTTTAGTGAAGTCAGATGAGGGTGGAGCACAGGATGGGGGCCCTAAGGATTGGCCAGGTTTTTGTGTGAGGTCAGATGGGGGTGGAGCGCAGAGTGTGGGAGCCCTAGGGATTGGCTAGGCTCTATGTGACATCAGAGTGGGAATGGAGGGTCAGGTGGTTCTTGTACTGTCCACAGGGTGAGAATTTTGGACGTGATTCTAAAGACTAAGCCTTTGGAGAGTATCAGGCAGGGGTGACGTTCCATCTGAGTTTGTTCTTTCTTGCATGTTTAATTATGAAGTATTTCAAATGCAGAAAAGCACAGGAAACGGAAAAACTGATAGCCGTTTACCCATCACCAGGACTAAGCAGATGTGAGCACTGTGCCCTATTTGGACCAGATCTCTTACTTGAGCTTCCTTTTTCGTTTTTTCTTTTCTTTTTTTTTTTTGAGACGGAGTCTCGCTCTGTCGCCCAGGCTGGAGTGCAGTGGAGCGATCTCGGCTCACTGCAACCTCCACCTCCAGGGGAAGGGACTCTCCTGCCTCAGCCTCCCAAGTAGCTGGGATTACAGGTGCCCACCACCAGGCCCAGCTAATTTTTGTATTTTTAGTAGAGACGAGGTTTCGCCATGTTGACCAGGCTGGTCTCGAACTCCTGACCTCAGGTGATCCACCCGCCTCGACCTCCCAAAGTGCTGGGATTACAGGCGTGAGCCACCGTGCCTGGCCCAAACTCCCTTTTTAAAATAACCTTTTAATTTTAGAATATTTAGATGTACAGAAAAGTTGCAAAGACAGCACAGAGAATTCCTGTACACCAGCATGGTCTCCCCTAATGCTAACATCTTATATTACTTTGATGTGTTTGTCACAGCTAAGAAACCCACATCAGCACAGGAAACTCCACACTTTCTCCTGATTTCCTGTGTCTCCTAATACCCATTTCTGCTCCAGCTCCGCCTCTAGGAGGCCACGCGACATAACATGGTGGAGTCTCCTGGGGCTTCTCTGTTCTGTGGCTGTTCTTGCTTTTGATGACCTTGACAGTTTTCAGGAGTGTTGATCAGGTATTTTGCAGAATGTCCCTGGACTTGGATTTGTTGAGGCTGTTCTCATGGTCTGACTGAGGTTCTGGGCTTGGGGAGGCAGACCACAGAAGTGACGTGCTCTTCCTAGTGCATCATCGGATCTGGGTTCTGGGAAAGTGGGAGAAGGGGCAACAGGAAAGGGTAGAAAGGGGGTGGGACAGTGGGTGCCTTAGAGGGGTGGGGTGGACAAGACTTGGGTGTGGGAGGAGCTTGAAGGAGGAGTTGGGGTGGTGGCCAGGTGGGTGCTGGTCAAGGACATGGGGTCTGGAACTTCTGGCTTTGAGTCTGGAGCTGCTGGGGAGGATGTCTTGTTTCTGGTCTAGGTACTTGGGTGGGGGTGGGCTGCTGGCAGAGCCAGGGGCCAGGAGAAGGGCCTGTGGTGGAAGCTGGCTCTGCTCCCCTGACATCCTGCCCCCCACTCGTTTCCCCAACATGAAGGCTCAAGTCCACCCTCCACACTCAGTGAGGAGGAAAACCTGAGGGTCTGGCATCCTCGTAATTAATTCATCAGGCGCCATGCTGGGATGTCTGAAGATGTGCGAGTGTTTAATTACAAACTTCTACATAACCATGTGCTTTAATTACCTGGGGCTGGGGAACCCTCCCACCTCGTGTCCAGTTCCAGTTGTCAGGGGGGTCTGGAGAGCCAGGTGGGGCAGCTGGTTCCCCAAGGCCACTGAGGCTGGAAATGAGGGCTGAGGAGAAGTGACAGATCCGGAGGTGGGAGCCCCGGGTGGGACTGCAAGAGGTGTAGGTGTGGGTGCCCACAACACCCCTTCTGTATATGACATTTGAGCCTGGGCTGTCTGAGGCCAGGGTCTCAGCTGGGGTCTCTGAGGGTCTGTGTGGCACTGGTGTGCCTTCTGCCACCTGGGGTCAGGCAGGGACCTCCATGAGGACAGGGTCCTGGGTTCCACTGAGAGCCTACTGTGTGACCCTGCACCAGTTCCCTCCTGCCTCCTGCACCAGTTTCCTCATCGATGCGTGGGGCTCATTGCAGCTGGCGAGCAACCCCTCCCCACTACTCAACAATGGGGGGTTACTGGTAGTGCATTCAGACTCTCTTGGTTTCTGTTTCTCTACTCATCCATCAATCCATTACTCACCCATCCATCCATCCTCCATCCATCTATCCATCCATGCATCCACCCACACATTTATCCACCCACCCATCCATCCATGTAACCATCCAGCCATCCACCTATCCCCATCTATTCATCCAGCCACTCACTCACCTACCCATCCATCCACCCACCTATCCACCCATCCACCCACCCATCCATCCACCCATCCATCCACCAACCCATCCACACATCCATCCATTCCCATCTATTCATCCAGCCACCCACCTACCTACCCACCTACCCCACCCATCCATCCATCCACCCACTCATCCACCCACCCACCAACCTACCCATTCACCCGTCCATTCCTCCCCCTCCATCCATCCACTCATCCACCCACCCATCAACCTAACCATCCATCCATCCATCTATCCATCCATCCATCCATCCATCCATCCATTCATCCATCCACCCATCCACCCATCCATTCATCCACCCACTCATCCATCCACCCATCAACCTACCCATTCACCCGTCCATTCCTCCCCATCCATCCATCCACTCACCCACCCACCCATCAACCTAACCATCCATCCATCCATCCATCT
>NW_022298524.1:0-1023 GCF_002776525.5 Piliocolobus tephrosceles
TCTATCCAGTTTTTTTCTTACTTCTGGTAAAAATGTCATTATATATATCTTACCCATATATCTACCACGTTTTATATACTCAAACAAAAAATTTACACATTGTTCTTCAGCTTCTAAAAGAAAAGAAATATCATCCCTATTTAAATAACTTACATATACATCTACTAAGCGCTGGAATATTCTTTCTGCCATACAGTTTGTTGCTATATTATCATATATAATTTGTTTATCATATAATTTTTCATTTATTTGTTTATGTATATTATTAATATTTAAAATTTTAAATTTGTCATTATACAATTTTTCTGCTAACTCATATGTTATATCTCTTTCTATTGCAGTGTACAACTGAAATCTCGTTTTAGGATATACATAACTTTTTATAGAGTTATTTTTTTTGTATTCCATATTAATTTCTTCTAAATTTCGGACCCCATTATAACATTTGTCTTTGTTCAGAAAAACGATAATACATTTGTTTAAAATGTAGTACATAAAACTGGACAAAAGTAACACATTAAAAATATTAAACTCAAGCATTGACATTATTATTAATTAAAAGTATAAATAACATGTTTAAACATAATTATTTTTAAAACAAATTTGTGTTTACTTTAATATATAAAACACCTAACTACTAATTGTACACAACATTTTCAAATACGAGTTAATAACCATGTAACATTAATACATATATTTCTCAAAGAAAAGAAACATTACCTAATATATCTTTTTTAAATGTTTAATAAAAATTGATTAAGTAACTTCTCATTCTATAAACAGTATAAAATAATATATAAAATAAAGCAACATAAACTTAGTATTTTTTTAAATTTTTTTTTAATAAAAACTCATTAGATTAGGTAAATTCTCATATTGTAAATAATTTAAAATAATATATAAAATAAAGTAACATAAATTTAGTGTTTTTTAAAAAATATTTAATAAAAAATTGTTATATCACTTTTTTATGCTACAAAAATATAAAATTATATATAAAATAAAGCAACATAAATTTAGTAC
>NW_022298526.1:0-1360 GCF_002776525.5 Piliocolobus tephrosceles
AGTCTAGTGGCAGAAAACCTCTTCTTCATTGTTTAGCTGTGCTGTGAGCTTGGAGGGCTTCAAGCCCAGCTGAAAAAGCTGTAGTATTTATTTTATGTCAGTTGGCTGTCTTGGAGAACATAATGAGCACTGGGCTGGAGTGATACTGTCAGAGTTCATGAGCTGTTTGAGGCTCTTGAAGCCTAGATACTGGGGTTGCCCAAATACATCGGCTGGACTCACTATTTCTCTCGGGACTAAGGGTGTGGAAAATGCTGTGGTCTTAACTCTGCTCTTAATTTTACAGTGCTGTTATTAATGGTAAGAATGATTTCATACGTTGTATTTTGCTTCGTAATTCACAGAGAATTTTAAAATCCATTATCTGATTTTATTCCCTCATCTGTTCTGTGAAAAAGGCAGAGCAGTTTTCATGTCTTCTGTTTTCCCGTGATTCTCTTGTGGCTCACAGAAGCTAAGAGCCTTCTCCAAGGTCATAGGGTGAATGAGTCACAGAGCTGGGAGTAGAGGGTCAGGCTTCTAGGGACCCTGTTTCTTCCTCGAATAGCTCGCTCTGGTGGCGCTATGCTCAGGTAACTGCGCATGCTCGGTTTAGTCTTTTGTAAATCCCTGCCCCATTTCAGGGAAGGTTCTTGGGAGGCTTCTATTCATTTTGGAGCATTTAAGCATCTTGTCCTCTCTCCCTCCTCCCAGATGCATAGGCATTTCTGCAGGCCCCTAGGCTGGCCATTGTGCATGGGGGCATCTCCTGCCTCCACGTTGTTTGCATGCCCTTTCTGAAGGTGCTCTTCCCCGCATGAAGCCTCCTCGTGCCTGCCTCCACACTGCAGGCTGTTCCATAAATGTTACTGACTCAGCATCGTTGTTTTCCAGAAGTGGGACGGGGTATGGATGCCAAGTTCTTTTCTGTGTGAAGGCTGCGATTGTATCATCTTGCCTTCCCCGTGTGTGCTCCTTGAGGGTGTCGCTGTCCTGCGGTCATCTGTGTTCCCTAGGGTGCCTCCCTTGGAGTCCCGGTGGTAGCAGACATGCAGTCAGTGCTCATGGCCTAAATGAGAGGAAGGCCAGCAGAGCCATTAAATCTGGAAAATGACAAGTGAGGGAAAGGAATTTTTATTGAAGGCATGTGAAAAAGAAATCTTTTTAGAAAAGTTGACCTGTTTCTCAACTGGAGTTGAATTTCAGCTCAGAAAAGCAATTGTGTGCCCAGAGGGCTTTGGGATTTCAGATTGTGACAGATGAATTGAATTTGTTGTTGTATGAATGTATTATCCTTTTGTGGTTTTATTAGGCTTTTCTCCCAAATGGAATCAATATTTCTATAAAAGTCACACTTCCTTTTTGAGAAGTGTAACACTAA
>NW_022298527.1:0-7347 GCF_002776525.5 Piliocolobus tephrosceles
TGTCTTTTCTTGTCTTTTCCCCCCTTTTAATTGGGTTTTCTCTTGTAAATTTGTGTAAGTTCCTAAGAGATGCTGGATATACTCAAAAGAAAATAAGTCAGTATACTGAAGAGATATCTGCATTCCCATGTATACTGCAGCACTAGTCACAATACCTAAGATTTGGAAACAATCAAAGTGTCTGTCAACAGATGAATAGATAAGAAAATGTGGTACCTATACACAGAGGAGAACTACTCAGCCTTAGAGAAAATGAGATTTTGTCATTTTCATGAAAACATGGATGAAACTGGAGATCACTATGTTAAGTGAAATAAGTCAGGTGCAGAAAGACAAATGTTGCGTGTTCCCATTTATTTGTGGGAAATAAAAATTAAAACAGTTGAACTCATGAAGATAGAGAGTATAAGGATAGGTACCAGAGGCTGGGAAAGGTAGTAGTGTGGGAGGATGGTTAACGGGTAGAAAAATACAACTAGTTAAAATGAGTAAGATCTAGTATTTGACAGTACAACAGGGTGACTACAGGCAACAATAATTTATTGTATATTTTGAAATAACTAAAAGAGTAAAACTGGATTATTTATAACACAAATAATGAATACATGCTTGAGATGATGGATACCCCATTTACCTTGATGTAATTTTTTTTTTTTTTTTTTTTTGAGATGGAGTTTCACTCTTGTCACCCAGGCTGGAGTGCAATGGCACAATCTCAGCTCACTTCAACCTCTACCTCCCAGGTTCAAGCGATTCTCCTGCCTCAGCCTCCCAAGTAGCTGGGATTACAGGAGCCCACTACCATGCCCAGCTAATTTTGTATTTTTAGTAGAGATGGGGTTTCACTACGTTGGCCAGGCTGGTCTCGAACTCCTCACCTCAGGTGATCCACCCACGTCGGCCTCCCAAAGCACTGGTATTACAGGTGTGAGCCACCACGCCCTGCTCCTGACGTGATTAAGTACTGTATGCCTTCAGCAAAGTATCTCTTGTTCCCCATAATATATATGCCTACTATATACCTGTAAAAATTAAAAATAACCATTTTTCAAACATGCATACTTGTTATTTTTTCAACTTTTATTTTAGATTCAGGGAGAACCTGTGTAGGTTTGTTACCTGGGTATATTGCATGATGCTGAGGTTTGAGGTACAAATGATCCTGTCACCCAGATGCTGAGCAGAGTAAACAACAGTTTCTCAAACTTTTCCCTCTAGTAGTCCTCAGTGTCTATTGTTGTCATATTTATGTCCATGGGTACTCAATGTTTAGCTTCCACTTATAAATGAAAGCATGTGGTATTTCATTTTTCTTCCTGCATTAATTTACTCAGGATAATGACCTCCAGCTGCATCCACATTGCTGAAAGGGACATAATTTTTTTCTATTCTATGACTGTGTAGTATTCCATGGTGTATATATACATTGTCTTTGTCCAGTCCACCATTGATGGATACCTAGATTGATTCCAGATTTTTGTAGCTGTGAATAGTGCTGTAATAAACATATGGGTGCATGTGTCTTTTTGGTAGAGGGATGTATTTTCTTTTGGATATATACCCAATAATAGGATAGCTGGATCAAATGGTATTTCTAAGTTTTCTGAGAAATCTCCAAACTGCTTTCCAGAGTGTATGATCTAATTTACTAATTCTTGAGAAAAGCGTAAAGTGAACTTGTTTCATCATATAAAAATTAGGGTGAAAAATATAATAAAAATACTTTCTTAACTTATGAATACTATAAAATACTTTCCTAACTTATGAATACTGTAAAACTATAGTGTTATATAAACTATATATATAATTATACATATATAACTATACATGCTAAAAAGTTTTGATACAAATGATGTTTATAAAAACAACTTGTGTACACAAGTAAATTCTTATGCTGTTTTATAGTTTTGGGTTTCATTGAACAGATTAAACTGTCACACGAGTAGTTATATCAGACACAATGTACCCTGCAAGATGGACAACATTTACACTGATTTCATTCATATTTATTGAAACAAGTTTCCTGATTATGCACTTTGAAGATTGTAGTTAGGCTTACTACAAAAGTATTTTAAAAACTTTTATTTTTTGTGTCATCTTGTCATGGCCCAGTAACAAACTGTTCATAGACTTGCATCAAACCACAGGCCACACTAAAAGTCCTATGTGATCTGTATAGAGTTGTTGTTGTTGTTATTGTTTGTTTGTTGCATTTGACTTCATTTGTGTGATAGAGAGCCCCCAGGTGGTATTTGATGTAGTAAAATAAACATAACTCACATGTATGATATTTTTAGATTTAGATAAATTCATTCTATATTAAATTAAAAGTATGTAGGAAATTGATATTTGCTTCTCCATTCAAGATTCTTGCATGTGACGGCATATCTGAGTTTGCTGGACCACTCTATTAACATGACAACTTGTTTTTGCAATTCATGTTCATATTTTTTTATTTAGAATATTACCTCTTTAAATACACATTTATAAGCATTATGATGTTCCAATTCTGCATTCTGTTCTGTTATTTGCTCTTTCTGCTGACTTTCTCACATACTATATTGATTCTTCAATTGACCAGTAATTTTTGTTTCTGAGTCCCTGTTCAGCTGATCTTATTCAATGAAAATCCCAAAGTACCAAGTTGAACTTGAGCTTTTATATTTACATGTGCTTCTTTCAGGTTTCTAAGGTAATGCTCTCTCTGTCTTTAATGTTTACAGTAGACAGAATAAGAGCCCATCCCCAAATATGCCCAAGTCTCACTTCCTAGAAGCTGTGTATATGTTACTCTATATGGCAAAGGGACATTGCAAGTAGGGTTAATCTAAGAATCTTGGATTATCCAGGTAAGACCTATGTAATCAAAAGGGCCCTTATTCAGGGAGGCAGGAAGGTCATAGCAAGGAAAGTAGATGTCATTATAGAAATGGGGTAAAAGAGAGAGAAAGTTTTGAACGGCTACAGGTTGGCCTTGAAGATGGAGGAGACTCTATAAGCCAAAGAATGCAAAGAGCCTTCAGGAGCTAGAAAAGGCAAGGAGACAAATACTTCCCTACAGCTTCCAGGAAAAAAAAAACTTCACCTTTTGACACCTTCATGTTAAGACTTCTGATCTTCAATAAGATAATATTCAATGTTTTATTCTGCTAAGTTTGTGGTTACAGCACATTGTTTCACTAAGTTTGTTACAGCAACAATAGAAAACTATGGCAATATGCATGCAAATCACCTCGGATCTTGTTTAAAAATATAATTTGATAATATGCCTGGAGAAGAATGACAGGGTCTGTATTTCTAACAAGCTCTTGATAGTGCAGATACTGCTACATGTTTGTGGATCCAACTTTTAGCATCAGAAACTAGGATAATATTATCTTGAGAAGGCATTAAATAAAATTTGCTATTATTGAGTTTTCAGAGAATATACAGGTCATTAAAATTCAAATCTCATACACCATGTGAAGACATTTTCTTTTAGCACTATTCATGTAGATGAGCTCCCTAACTTTATGAAGGGATCTCATCTCACTTCTCTTCTGATATAAACTGAATGAGCTTCCTTTGTCTCCTGAAGAATATTTAAAACTCAAGGCACTAAGTTTATGGTATATGCAAACACAATGCCATGCATATACCATGAGTATCTCCTCAATGATATCTGTGTGCCTTTTGGTAATTCTTGCCAGTATGAACAATTAATTGCTAATTTAAACTTTTGGGTCCTAAATAACAGTAATAAGTTTGAAAAGTAAAAGTCAATATCAAAGAGATTAAGAGATTGATATAACGTGCATGTGGACTTCTTTATATGTTTGAATTAAAGAAATGAAGTTATGGATAAATAGTGAAATCTACATTTTCCATTAATTTCAGTCACTAATTTAAGTCTCTTGTAGATGCACTAAACCATGAACCATATTTACATATTTAATTATATTAATATATTTAATAGTATTTAACATATGTTTATATATTAATTAGTTCATTACTATCCTTACTTTATAAAATTTGTGTGTGTATGTCTGCGTGTGTGTACGTGTGTGTATATATATATATATATATATACACACATACATATTATTTAGTTCATTTGATCTTCCAAACAACTTTATGGAGTAAGAATTATCCTAATTTTAGAGATTAGAAAACTCAGACAGACACACATACACTCACAAAAAAAAGACTTCTAGAGTCCGCCTAGACATGTAGTAGAAATGTACACATTTAAGAATAACTTCAATATTTATTACCTGGTTGAGCCAAGATCAGAAGGAAACAATACCCTACAACTTGAAAGAGGAAGAGTCAGGAGTGTAATCCAGGACTTTCTTATTACCAAGCCCGTGCTCTTTCCTTTGTTCTCTGTTGATTCTAAAGTTACCCAAAGATAGAGATTTGCAACTGACTTTCATTACTGTGTAGAATTCTACTACAAGATTACTTATGCATTTACATAGTCTCTTTCATCTACTCCCAGTTAAAAGGATGGCTGGGGAAAATATTTATGGAAAACCATTTGGCCAAAACAAAGGTATATTACTGATGTACCTGAGCAGATGAGTACTGGTTGGAAACATAGAGACACACACATAGTAACACATGCACATATCTACACATGCCACTGATTGTTCTTATTACATATTATTGAGTCACACATTTCTAACCAAAGCTCCTCAACATACTTTATTTCTAATTCCTCCAAAGAGCTTTACCTTTCTCCTAACTTCATCAATCTCAACAGATGACTTTACATCCAGAATATTTAAATCATTAAGCATAGAATTATCTGATATCTACTACCCCATATGACATATTTTTTTTTTACATCAAAAACACTGCCCATGCCTCCAATTTCAAAGGATTAGGTATCACATTCTTTTCAAAGCTAAACCTTCCACAGGTGCTCGTAACCCCACCTTCTGTTCCCTGGAGATTGGGTTCTATTGATTACTACTGTATCTTTTATCTGAAAATTTCTCCCTCTAACTACTTTTCCTTTGTTAACATGCTTATAGCTCTCTCACCCTGAAAATTAAGTCCTTCTTGTCATTCTGTGCCATGTGCCCTGGAAGTTAATGTTTTATCTCTTTCTCTTTTCATTTAAACTTTACAAAAAGCAACATACCCTAGAGGTCCCTGTCATCTCACCTGACATTTTCTTCCCAACTCATGAGAGTTTAGTTCCTATTCTAGAAAAAGAACTAAAAATATTTTAATGTAATTGAATTGCCAAATTGAATGGATGTTTCTTCATACTTCATATTAATACAGTGTTCTCTAATATTTGGCATCACTAATCACTCCATACTTGAGGAAATATCTAATTTCCTCTCATGACTACTTCTATATTTTTCTTAGAAGTTATTAAATATTAGAGTTCCCTAGATTTCTGTCCTGGAGTTTCTGCTTTTATCATGCATCATACTTCGTTTAGGTAATCACTTCCACTCTCATAATTTTGACTTGCTCTTGAATGCTGATGACTCAGTAATTTATATCTCCTATCAGTCCTCTCTCCATCAAACTTTAGTTACCTTATCTCGCTGCCTGATGGCCAATTACCTCGGAATGCTCTCCAAGTGTTTCCCGTTATCCAGATTTAAACTGGAATTGATTTTCTTTTCCTACTTGCTACTACTTCATGTATTATCAGTCAACGATTCCACATCTTAGAATCCTCCTTGACATTATTCTTAATTTCTGCAATTAATTAAGCAGTGATCTGTATCAATTAGAATTCAATCAGGATAAATAAACCACACATTAATTTTAAATGGTAAAATTTAACATAAAGAATTATCAATTATATCAGAAGAATAAAAGGTAAGGATAATTATTTAAAAAATACCCTAGGTCTGAAAGAGAGAATCGCAAGAAGAGACAAACTTGGAAGTGGAATTTTCTTCCCAATATTGTGTTTCAGACATTAATGGAGTAGGTATGGTGGCAGCTCACCAGATGATGGAGTAATTCTCTGGGTTGAACTTGACCAAAGTTGGTTTACAATTGCCAGGTAAGCAGAAAATACCTGTTCAGGGTATAGATTGGTAAAAATTGTGGCTGGGGTTTTCAAGCGGGTGACAACACTATGGGGCAGAGATGACAAAGCCTTGTGGAAAGGTCCACAGAGAAAGTCCACACCCGGGGGTTTCTAAATGGCTGAATGGTGTGGGGCTCTGTCTGTGTCAGGTGATTCCTGATATATCCGTGGGATGCAGGTAGACTAGGGCATATGGATGAGCGCGTAGAGGGAATTAAGGAATGAGGAGCCTGTTCACAGAATGAACAACAAAAGGCCTGGGGTGCACTACGTCCTTCCTAAGAGAACTGTGATGTGGTGGTAACCAGACCAGAAATGAGGCTGCCAAGTTACCGAGAAACTGCATAATATGGATTATATCTGTATAGCAGGAGGAAGAAAAGGGCACAAGAAGCATACACAAACCAGGAGGAGAAATATTTTCCTTTCTATAGCAGAAGATTTCTTTCCTGCTGTAAAAAAGAAACGTTCTCGAGTGTCCATTTTTATTATCACAGAGCATGTAATAGACAATAAATTTGGAGCTGAGAGGTAATACCTCTGTACTTGCAAATAGCTGTCAAATATCTATTATGTTAAGCATAATTGGCATTGAATTTGTGTATACAAATTCATGATACAAATACATAATTTGTATTGAATTTATATATACATTCCCTTTCCTCTATCACTGTCATCTTTAAACTTCTGCCACCATCCCGATTCAGAATGTATGTTCCGCAGATTCAGGGAAATGACCTATCTAAATGGGAATTCGGAGTCTACCTAAAAGTCTTTCAAAACGTCTTACTATTTATCTATCAAATAAGTTAGGCTTTGTCTAATTTTCTGGCTTAATTTCTTAGCACTCACTGTGTTCAGCTGTCAAAAACAACGCAAAAAATAAATAATGTCTCAGTATCATACAATAAGGATTGCTTTTCCTTGAGTGTTTGTGGGTTGGCTGGTGTTTGAGGTGGGTAAAGCTAAGTGGCTTTAAAGACCTGTTTGGAGCAAGTTCTACTCCAAAAATGTGTTTCAAAAGCAGGCTAGAGAATGTACATTTTCCTCATGTTAACAGCAAAGATGCAAGGAAAACATCAAACTGTATAAACTCATTTTTAAGACCCTGTGTCTATCTTCTGGCATCCCTGAACTAAACAGTTTCCATGCTGAATCTAAAATCAAAGGCCTGGGTAGCATAAGCCTCCCGTGAATGTGGTAGGGAGAAGGAGAATGTATTTTTGAAAGGTATACTACCTCTTACATTACTTTCTACCATCACTAGTCTACTAAAATGATAGTCATATGAGCTGCATTTCCAT
>NW_022298528.1:0-1914 GCF_002776525.5 Piliocolobus tephrosceles
GCCCAGCTTATTTTGTATTTTTAGTAGAGATGGGGTTTCTCCATGTTGGTCAGACTGATCTCGAACTCCCAATCTCAGGTGATCCACCTGCCTCAGCCTCCCAAAGTGCTGGGATTATAGGCGTGAGCCACCGCACCCAGCCTAATCCCCCTTTTATAGATGAAGAAACTGAGGCTTTTAACTTTGGCACCCTGCTTTCCTCAGCAACCTCCTTTACCTGTGGCCAGCTGAGCTGCTGATAATGGCCAGGCTGCATCATATACAAGTCTTAAGGGAAAAAAAATCAATTTGTATTAATGGGGCAGAGCAGGGCTGGAAGAGCAGTCAAGGGTAAAGGAAGCAGATGCTGGGACTGGTCTGGATTAGTCTTACCATTTAGAAGCCCGGAAGCACACTCAATCCTATGTGCCTGCTGTTAACGGTGCCTGTGAGTCCTGGAAGTGCAGTGACTGCTCCCAGCTCCCGCGGGAGACCTTTGAGAGGCCACTAGGCCCACTACACTGACCATCAGGCAGCCTAGCCCCTTCTCACTGCTTAGGGGTAGGGGGTGGTATAGCTGGGGTGTTGTGTGGCAGCCAAGAACAAAAGGCTTATTCACTGACTTAGCTCCTCTCCTAAGAGGGTGGAGTGGGGTTGACCTACAGTTTTTCCCTCCCCTTTTTAAATAAGACCTCCCCCTGAAGCTAGCGCAGACACTACACTTAGCTCCTCAGTCACAGACTGGCTATTTGAACCTCGTGGCCTAGACTACCGGGACAAAGACCCAGCCAGGCTGAGCTCCCACCCACCCCCATTTACAGCCCTTCCTCCCCTAAGAGGAAGCCTGGTGCCTGCCCACCCTTCCCAACCAAGGAAAAGCTCCGTCCCATTAGGCAAGCCTCATGACCTTTGGCAGAGCTCAAGGCTTAAGAGTACCTACCCTAACTGCTTGCTCCAAGGCCAGGGTGGGACTGGGAGCTCAGCTGGCCAGAGAGAGCAGGTGTAGATGAAGCTGCTGCCTGCCTCCAGCTTCCTCTCCCAGAGTATGGAAGCACCACAGACCTCGTTCACACTACATGGGTCTTCTTCAGGTACTACTCTGAGCTGCTGTTTTCCCAGTCAGAAGCAGTGCTGTGCCACACTGCTGCTCAAGAAAAGTTCCCAAGGCAGCTACAGGTAATCATCGTAAGAGCAGTCAACATTTATTTCCTGCTTTAATAAGTAAGGCCCTACTGTATGCTGCCTCCAACTTCCTCTCCCAGGTTATGGAACACCAATTGTATGCCTAAACTATACTATCCAATTTCATCCTCACAATCTATGTGGTATCCATTTTGACCTGTTTCATAGATGGGAAGGCAGATGCAGAGAAGTTCCACTCTTTTTTTTTTTTTTGAGACGGAGTCTTGCTCTGCCACCCAGGCTGGAGTGCAGTGGCCAGATCTCAGCTCACTGCAAGCTCCGCCTCCCGGGTTTACGCCATTCTCCTGCCTCAGCCTCCGGAGTAGCTGGGACTACAGGCGCCTGCCACCTCGCCAGGCTAGTTTTTTGTATTTTTAGTAGAGACGGGGTTTCACCGTGTTAGCCAGGATGGTCTCGATCTCCTGACCTTGTGATCCACCCGTCTCGGCCTCCCAAAGTGCTGGGATTACAGGCTTGAGCCTCTGCGCCCGGCCCTAAGAAGTTCCACTCTTTAAGCAAATGGCAGAGCTGGAATTTGAACCCAGTCTTACCACCAGCAATACTGTCTTTTTAGGAAATAGAGTTGGAAGGATCATCATATCTAACCCCCTTACAGTACAGATGAAGAAATTGAAGTCCAGAGAAGGTAAATAACTTGTCCAGTGTAACATCCAGAATACATGAAAGTTCCAGAACTAGATCTTGTTTCTCCTGACTTTAAACCCAGCCTTATTTTTTTTTTTTTTTTTTTTT
>NW_022298529.1:0-5400 GCF_002776525.5 Piliocolobus tephrosceles
ACAAGGGCATGAAGGTGGGCAGGAGGAGACCCCGAGGACGGATAGGTCCTGGCAGTGGCCTGGTCAGCCCCTGGGGTCGCTGAGATCGCTAGGGAGGATCGGCGGAGTAAGGTCTGCGGGGAGGACAGGGGGTCTGCCACGTGGGAAGCGTTTTCCAAGCCTGGCTGGGTGGGAGGAGAATGGGCCTGGGACTGGCACAGGTCTCGATCGCGGGGCGGCTGGGCAGTCGCGTCCCTCAGCCGTCAGCTCCCAACAGCAGCGAAAGAGGTCTGCGGCTATACCAGAGGAGACAGGAGCCGACCTCCCCCGGTTCCGACGCGCAGGTCCAGAGCTTGTCAATCCCAGGCCAGCCCCGCCTTCCGGACTGCGTTTTTCCGGCGGCGCAGGAACTTTCTGCGCGGTTGCTATGGTTCTGAGGGCGGGACTAGTGAGTGGGGTGGTGTTTGTCGCCGCTGGAAGTTACTGTGCAGTTGCTATGGTTGCGAGGGCGGGTCTCGGGGAGGCTTTTGTGCAGGGTTGAGTCCCTTTTCCTTGTTCGCCGGAGCCATTGCGGCCCGTTCCAGTTCCCTCTGTGGTCGTCGGTCTCCTGTTTGTCCGCCCACGTGGAGCTCTCTGGGGTTGGTGCCGAAAAGCAGCGAATTTCCTCTGCGGTTGGTGGTGTTCTGTTTCTGTGGCCGGCAGGTGGCAGTGTTGCACTGTGGAGTGGTCGTGCTCGCCTTCCGCCCCGCCCTTCGCGAGCGAAAAAACGCTGCCCAGCTTTTTCGGAGGGAAGAGGCCTTTTTTTTTTTTTTTCGTTCCCTGGCGTCTGAACCGACTGGTCCCGGAGCCTGAGTTGCTGCCTTCTGGGGGGTCCCTCGCTGAAACTCAGTACTGGTGAACAAAGCCCTTTTGCTTTTCAAATCGGCCTGTCTCCCGCGGGCCTGCCCGCGTCCTTTAGCGACCCTTAATCTGCTGCTCTGAATGATATCGTCATTCTTTCCCCCACGTCGTTCTGGAAAACGTGGACCTTCCTCAATGTATTCTTTCATTAGGGAGGGTGTTCAGCCTTGCTGGAGAACATGCGAGGCGAGATAACGCAGAATAAAGAGAACAAATCTTAGCCACCGTCCTATCACTGAGCGGTGGGCATTCATTATGCTTTGTGAAATTTCCTTAGAGGGTTTTTCATCCATGAAAGTACATTTTCCACATACTGACATTCCTACTTGCGTCACGACTTCAACATCCTTATTTTGTAACTCGGTTTCACTTTTTTGAAAAATGGTTTTTGTGATTTTCGTCTTTTTGATTGAAATAATGCAAACGTTTTCTGGAATGTTCAGTTTTCCTGTGAAACTGCAGTGCACAATTCATTAACTCATGATCCAAAGACAGCTGTCACCGTGTTTTCTTATGAGGGCAGGAGCTGTGATCTGTGTGTGTTCCAGTCTTTTGTCCTCAGTACCTGCAAGGGCACTTAGAAATTACTGGGTGCCTAATAAACATTGTGAAATAAAATAATATTTATATTTCCCGTCATTTTTTTCATACATGTAGAAACAATCTTTTCATAGCACTAGAGGAGAGAGAAAATATAGTGAAGAAAACTATCCACAGTTCCATCAACATGCCATCACCACTAATCATATTTTTTTTATTTCCTTAGTGGCTTTTCATCTATAAAGGTACATTTTAAACATACTGAGATTGATGTTTGCATCATTTCTTTCAAAAAATTTAAACTATTCTATTTAGAATTAAGGTGTCCCACAAATTATTTCAAAAATACTTGAAAATTTTTTATTCATGTCTTTTGCTAATACAATGTGTAGTATAGAAGAGCAAAAAAAAAAAAAAAAACAATTAACAATTAAGGTGGACAACAGAAATAACCCCGACCCCCTATTTCAAAGGTTAATATCAGAAAGTGATCATTATAAGGACAGGAACTATATTTGTTTTGCTTTGTTTTTGCTCACCAATTTATTTTCAGCACATTACCAGAACAGTGCCTAGCTTTGTCTTGTCAATATAGACATTTGTTGAATACAAATACACGTGCCTAATTTCTTTTTTTTTCAGTTTTTTTATTATTATTATACTTTAAGTTCTAGGGTACATGTGCACAACGTGCAGGTTTGTTACATATGTATACATGTGCCATGTTGGTGTGCTGCACCCATTAACTCGTCATTTACATTAGGTATATCTCCTAATGCTATCCCTCCCCCCTCCTCCCACCCCACGACAGGCCCCAGTGTGTGATGTTCCCCTTCCTGTGTGCAAGTGTTCTCATTGTTCAGTTCTCACTTATGAATGTGAACATGCGGTGTTTGGTTTTATTTCCTTGCAATAGTTTGCTGAGAATGATGGTTTCCAGCTTCATCCATGTCCCTACAAAGGACATGAACTCATGCTTTTTTTATGGCTGCATAGTATTCCATGGTATATATGTGCCACATTTTCTTAATCCAGTCTATCATTGGTGGGTTGGTTCCAAGTCTTTGCTATTGTGAATAGTGTCACAATAAACATACGTGTGTATGTGTCTTTATAGCAGCATGATTTATAATCCTTTGGGTATATACCCAGTATTGGGATGGCTGGGTCAAATGGTATTTCTAGTTCTAGATCCTTGAGGAATCACCACACTGTCTTCCACAGCGGTTGAACTAGTTTACAGTCCCACCAACAGTGTAAAAGTGTTCCTATTTCTCCACATCCTCTCCAGCACCTGTTGTTTCCTGACTTTTTACTGATGGCCATTCTAACCGGCATGAGATGGTATCTCATTGTGGTTTTGATTTGCATTTCTCTGAATGCCAGTGATGATGAGCATTTTTGCATGTGTCTGTTGACAAGTGCCTAATTTCTTCCAGGTGATTAAAAAAAAAATAGGCCAGGAGTCGTGGCTCAGGCCTGTAATCCCAGCACTTTGGGAGGCCAAGGCAGGCACTTTGATCCCAGGAGTTGGAGGCCAGCCTGGGCAACATAGTGCAACCCTGTCTCCACAAAACATAAACAATAAAATTGGCAGGCTGTGGTGGTGTGTACCTATAGTCCTAGCTTTTGGGAGCCACAGGGGGCTGAAGTGGGAGGGTCGTTTAAGCCCAGGAGGTCAAGGCTGCAGTGAGCCTTGATTGCACCACTGAACTCCAACCTGGGTGACAGAACAGAGACCCTATCTCAAAAAAAAAAAAAAAAAGGTATCATTTCATAATATTTAGATCCTACTCTTTGAACAATTTCCTACATGGTTTATTTTTTCTTTCCATTTTGCACTATTTCTGTGAGCAGTGACTGCCATGATTTTTAAAAAATGTTTTGCTTGCTCTTTTACACACTTCCCCAGTGTGTCTTTTATTCTTATACTGGGGGCAGGAAAGCATTCTGCAAGCCAGTGTGTAATCTAGAGTCTGACTGACCAGGGACAACAGACTCTACCTCTGTGTGCCTGTTGCCACAAGAGTAGATTAAGAGTGGTAACAGCATCTACTTCAGGGGGTGATGTTCATCATAAATAGCCCAACAGGTTCTTGGCTTGGGTCCTGGCAGTTGTAGATGTCATACTACTGTTGTTATCTCTAATATTTTCTATTACATGTATAGTAGGTTTTTTTTTTTTTTTTTTTTTTTTTGAGACAGAGTCTCCCTCTGTCGCCCAGGCTGGGGTGCAGTGGCACGATCTCGGCTCACTGCAACCTCTGCCTCCCAGGTTGAAGCGATTCTCATGCCTTACCCTCCTGAGTAGCTGGGATTACAAGTATGCGCTACCACGCGTGGCTGATTTTTGTCTTTTTAGTAGAGACAGGGTTTTGCAATGTTAACCAGGCTGGTCTTGAACTCCTGGCGTCAAACGATCCACCTGCCTCAACCTCCCAAAGTTTTGGGATTACAGGCATGAACCACAGCGCCCAACCGGATTTTTAAGCCAGATTTTTTTTAGAGTGCATGTAGTAAAATCTAGTCTTGAAATTTCGTTATAGCTGCTATGCGCTCTTTCATTTCCCATTTTTGCCTTCTGGTAAAAAATGCACTCTAGTAATCACTAGGGAAATTCATGCAAGGAAATGTGTAGGAGGAAAGCATATTGATACATTCCTCAAAGACATTCCCTCCATAAAATGTAAAGAATATTTTTGTACATATATATTTTTCACTATCTCTGATTATTATTTATGGAGTTTCACTCTTGTCACCCAGGCTGGAGTGCAATGGCGCAATCTCGGCTCACTGCAACCTCTGCCTCCTGGGTTCAAGCAATTCTCCTCCTCAGCCTCCCGAGTACCTGGGATTACAGGTGCCCACCACCACGCCCAGCTAATTTTTGTATTTTAGTAGAGACAAGGTTTTACCATGTTGGCCAGGCTGGTCTTGAACTCCTGACCTCAGGTGATCCACCCACCTCGGCCTCCCAAAGTGCTGGGATTACAGGCGTGAACCACTGCACCTGGCCACCCTGAGCTCCTTGACCTGTGTCATTTAGCACACCTTTTAGTAGGACCAGGAGATCCCTGAGCCTGGTTTGACAAGGCCACTATAAATGAGGATTTAGGTAATGCTCCTAGAAATAACACCTGCTCAGGATATGTAAAAGTCCCAGAAATAGGATAGTGTCTTTTAAAGGCTACCCCTGAAGTTTACCCCCTTACAATTACTAGAGAACAATCCAATCCTGTTGACAAAGGCAGGATGAACCTGTCTCTAACTATAGAGACCAATTAGATACTACCATCAGGAATGCTAGAGGTTGGGCATTAATGCTGATACCCGCCATGGAGTTCTCCACCTTTTTTGTTAATGGCCCTAAGCTTGAAATATCAGCTGCTGTTCAGAAGCAGAAAATAGGTGGGCAGGTCATACCCATCGATGAGTTACAACACTCAGCTCAGTATTTTGAAGAAAGTATGATAAATGAGGAGAAAACTGCACGCACAGTCTTATGGCCCTCAACTTCACCTGAGGGAAACACAAGGGCCTCTACAAATACAACACAGCTAGACAAGCATGTGTGCCAATGCTGTGGTTTAAAATTTCGGTATTCTATGGAAACAACAGGGTTTCATACATGCTGCTGGTACTGGTATTAAGTGTGGTGAGCAAGATTGAGCTTTACTAGAAACCTTGCTCCAGGAATTGGCTGTAAGTGTAGTCAAAGCTCCTACTAGGAAATAAACCTGTGAAACAAAAGGAAAGTCCTTGGCTGGTATGCTAAACAATTTGCTCTCATTCAAATTCAGTAAACTAGTGATGGTCTGGTTCCTCCAGACCACTTATTTATTTATTTATAATTTAAGTTCTGGGTTACATGTGCAGAACGTGCAGTTTTATTACATAGGTATACACGTGCCATGGTGGTTTGCTGCACCCACCAACCCATCACCTACATTAGGTATTTCTCCTAATGCTCTCCCTCCGCCC
>NW_022298530.1:0-26923 GCF_002776525.5 Piliocolobus tephrosceles
CTCCTTTAGCTGAGCCCTGTCCCCAGAGGCGCAGTCTACAGAGACAGGCAGGTTTCCTTGAGCTGCTGTGAGCTCCCCCCAGTTCAAGCTTCCCAGCGGCTTTATTTACCTACTTAAGGCTCAGCGATGGCGGGCGCCCCTCCCCCAGCCTCGCTGCTGCCTTGTGGTTAGATTGCCGCAGACTGCTGTGTTAGCAAGGAGGGAGGCTCCGTGGGCGTGGGACCCTCCCGGCCAGGTGTGGGATATATTCTCCGGTGTGCCGGGGTTACAGCGCAGTACTGGGGTGGGAGTTACCCGATTTTCCAGGTGTTGTGTGTCTCAGTTCCCCTGGCTAGGAAAAGGGACTCCCTTCCCCCTCGCGCTTCCCAGGTGAGGCAATGCCTCGCCCTGCTTCAGCTCTCGCTGGTCAGGCTGCAGCAGCTGACCAGCACCGATTGTCCGGCACTCCCGAGTGAGATGACCCCAGTACCTCAGTTGAAAATGCAGAAATCACCGGTCTTCTGTGTCGCTGGCGCTGGGAGATGGAGACTGGAGCTGTTCCTATTCGGCCATCTTGCTCCGGACTTGGGGCTGCATCTAATCTTCCCTCCCTAGAGCCCTTACCTTCAGTGGTCCAGTGGCATGTCCTGGTGTCCTTATCCCTTCAGGAGTAATTTTGAGCAGTGGAACTGGAGAGAGAACACAAATTTATTTTTCTTATAAACAGAAATTCTTGCTGCGTGCTGTCAATATAGCTCTTTTACTAAGCACAAAATCCACCAGGAAAACATTAGTTAAAGCTTGAATTCCAACATTGTAGCTTGGAAAAAAATGGGGATGGGTAACTCTGGCCCCAAATAAAACAGACCAAACTCTAAGCAGCCCCAATGATTATGTATGTATTTACATCTATGCTTCTGAGGAGGTAAGTAATCCATACACTTCCTGCAGCTGGCGACTTCATGTTATAGCATTAGGAATAGAAATAGCATTTTGCTATGGGGCAGTTATAAAATAAAATGAACTCTTCTTCCTCCACAAATGTTCTACTGTTGGCCAATCAGTTCCATCTCTCTCTCTCTGTCTCTCTCTCTCTTTCACACATACACACACACACACACACTCACAATTGCAGTCACTTAAATTTTAAAGTCTTTTTGAATGGGAAAGTGAGTAACTCAAGTACTTTTTATCAAGTTTTCTAACATTAAAGTCCTTGAAGCTAGCAAAGGTGAAGGGAAGAGTTGACTCAAATCATCCAGGGCTTCATTAAGCTATAGCTTGCTGAGGACAGTTTCTTTTGGGTCTACCTTCCCCAAAGAAATGCCAGTTTCTTTTTCGCCAACATATCTAAAGAAACCCATAGTAACCTTTGATGTGTCTCCCTGGGCTCGTGAACAAGCATTTAATTGAGAGCTTCTTAATTGGTAAATGTTCAGATCTGAGTATGTCACCTGGGCCACTGAGGCCTCCATACCTTGGTAGCACAATTCTTTGCAAATAAACAAAGCTTTGAGTTCCTGGAGAAAAATGCAGCTTACACAGCACTTAGGAACACTCAAAAGGCCTCTGTTCCCTCTCCATACTAATGTGGTTTCACAAGAAGACCAAGATTATTTTATTGCCCCAGGATGCCAGGAAATTTTCATTTGGCTTCCTCAGATCTTTGGGATAAAAGTGGGACAGTAAGGAAAAGAATTCCCTTTGCTGTCTTAGATTTCTGTTCTCCAAGAAAATATGTTTGTTAAGATCAGATATTCTCGTTTATTTTTAGCTTTGGTGACTGTATTATTTTACATCCCCCAGTTTCATTTCTTTTTTCAATGGAATATCTCCCCCTCTACTTCTTCCTGTTTTGGATCATTTCATGGGATTCTACTTTTGGCTAAAATACAGGTAGTATCTTTCACACATCATAGGCTTATTGACTTCATGTTCCCTCAACTTAATGGAAATGAAGAACCCAAGTATTTCCTACTTAGAAGCTATAATGACAACTAAAAACTAGCAAAGTAAATATACTTTCTAGTACACCCTTAAACAGTACATACTAGAAGTTTGTGAGGTGTGAGCTGTAACAATAAGGTTGAATTTGTCCACTGGATAGCTTATAAACAAGTGCTTCTCTGACCACCCTTCATAACATTGCACTCTCCCTGTCTCCATCACCTTTCCTCTTCTTAAATTTCCTCATAGCATGCAACACTTAACATAGTATTTGCTTATTTATTTCTCTGTCTCTAACCACTAGAATGGAATTTACATAAAATTAAGGGTTGGATTTTATTTCTGCTGTATTTCTGGCACTCATGAACTATATGACAAATGAATGAATTTGTGTTTTTGAAGAAACTAAATGCTGGCTTTAAACCTTAAGCCAGTTTCAAAAACGCTATTATTCCATTTCTTAAGCTCTCATCTTAAACAATTCTGGCTCAGATTTGTAATAAAATATTTAATCAATTCTAGAAGTAATGAGAAAGAAGAAACAAACCTGTAACCTTACTGTTATTACTGAAGTGAGGGAAGGGACTGTCTCTCTCCCTCTTTCACAGAAAGCTCTAGTGTTCAGATTCTCACACACATGGACTAGGTTCTCTGTATTTTCATATCCTGGCACCGGGTGCTTAGCTTTATTTCCCAAGTTTTCTTGTAATTCTACAAGAATATCTGGCTTGAGAAATGTATCTATTAAATGGTCTTCCCAAATATATCAACATTTGGCAAAAAACAGGAAAGAAAAAATATAACTTGCCACTTTGAATTCATTTGGGAAGCAAATGGGGTGTAAATAATAAATCACAATAAAATTAACATATATGTACATGTTTCATATATATGTTAATTATATAGAAGTTTACTAAATGTCTATATATAAACATATAATTATAAATATATATGTAAATTCACACCCATTTTTCTCATAGGTTATTCAGTATTTCTTTTTCTCTTCAACTATTCTCCAAATGCTCAAATGAAAGATTCACCTGCATACTGAATAAACATATTCTATATGGGATATGCATAATAAATCTTATTAAAAAGGAAATTTATACTAACTTGATTTCCTCCTGATTACTCTCAAAGCTTTTCTGTATACGTTTTACCATAAATTTAATAAACTGCTTTCTTGACTTTGAAAGTTTGCTCCTCAAATATTTGAATTTTATTAGTTCTTCATTATGTGCTAGGCAGCTCCATACAGATTGTGTAACTTGATGCTCACAACTAACCTGTGAGGTAGACACAACACAGAATCTGAGATTCTGAAATTTGGAGAGATTAAGTTACATACCCAAAGTCACACACAGAACAAGGCACAGATCTAGGATTCAAATCCAGGTCATCCTGGCTTTAAACCCTATGCCTCTTCCTCTTGTATATTCCACCTAGCATCTGACTTCCTACATAATCACACATTTGTTTATCATCCTATTGAGGCCTGGGGAAGTGCCAGATGACTAGAAAACCCAGATTAGTTAAGACAGCGCTGACCTAGAAGAGAAGTTATTCTTTGTAGAGTTTGGTTTTCTTACGTGTAGAATGAACATGGAGGATTTTAAGGCCTCTTTCAGTCCTAATATTCTACAGTGAAACAATAGTCTTAATTGGAGTCAATTAAAATAAAAATATGATTTTAAAATGTTAAGTGGTTCGGTGTTAGAAATCAAATTCCAAATTTACATTATTCAAAAAGGAGAAATATATAAAAACAATAATTATTAAAAAGTGTTCATATAAACTATAGTTATAAATTTAAATCTGGATTAAATTTTTAAAATTTTATTCATATAAAGTTGGAACAGTAACAACCGTAAAATGCTTTATTAAAAAAAAAAAAAATGTCTGACTAGATTCTCCTGATTTTTACCATTTCCTGAAAGGCACAGAGAAACTCCCAGGCCTGGCTTTAGAATCCAACACAGTTTCTTCCAAGAAGGGGCAAGTCATGCCTGATGTGATACATTCTGAAATGCAAGCACTGCTCTGGAATCTGGAGGGCTGCACATGGAGTCTGCACGGCCACCTCCTGGTATCCATTTTGTTCTCTAAGGTTTGACAAACAAATGCCCCTCCCCCAACTCCTGACACTTTCAAACTGGTAAAGAGGGCATTGTGTCTTATTTAAAAAGAAAAGGACTGTTCCAACACCTTCATGATAATTAATCTATGGTAAAATGTATGTTTAAAACCACAGTCTCATTTTCATGTTGAAGCTAATGTTCTTTGACCTGAAGTTTTGCCTTTCCCTTTGAATGGTCTCGATTATTTTTAACGTCCTTTGACTGCCCTGCTGTTCTATAAATCACATTGGTGCTTTCTTTCTTTTAATCATGCTTATATACACTACAATATTTTCCACTAAATGTAAACATATTCTTTATAGCTTTTTAAAGTACTAACAACCTCTTAAAGCACTAGTAACCCAATACAAACGTCTAATAGCATTATAGTAATCCAAGTTAAAAAAAGTTAAAACATTTTTTTGAATACATTTTCTTTGAGAATGTTACTATTTTTGTCTAGTGGAGGTTTCATTTTTGAGGAGGATGGTGGAAGAAAAATCTCAACAGACTTTTAGCATAAACATACCTTTAAAGAGACAACGTATTGTATAAGAAATGAGAAAAACAGGAGATTCGTTTTATTGGCAAGATATATAAATTAGTGTCTGGATTTGCCAAGATAGCACTGACATTGTGAAATCTGACATTCAGAATGGCTAAGATTACACACTACTCATACGTTATTTAAGGACAATCCTTGCTTTCAAAAAGCATCACCCCAAATCATACTTTCCATCCAGAAATTCTGCTACCTAAACATTCCAGAGACTTTCAAATGGAAATAGTCTCCATAATGCAATATTTGTGGGGGCAGGGTGAGGCCAAAATCTCAGGGGAAAAATGTACTTTAGCATCTTTATCAAAGTAAGTAAGACTTCAGAAGGAAAATCCCCATGCATTTGTTGTTAAAATCAGTTCATACTCATCTAAATATTTTAATGAAATAATCTTAAGTCAGGATGCAGCATTTATTTTATCATTTGAAGAATTAAATCCAGAATAAAAGTCAGAACCTTTCACTGAACAGGTGAACAAAGCATACCTGAGACAAATAATCCCATCTACTGAATATAGCCTATACTTTCTAATGTAGTTAGTAAAGTAAAATTACGTACAAAAAATACAAAATACAATAGTTAGCAAGTTAAATCTTTTAATAATGATTTCATTTAAAAATTACAGTAAATGGAGAAGTCCTTTACACAAATGTCCCAGTGAGCTCACACACACGCACGCATACACACCCTTTCCAACCCTGCCAGATTTACCTATGGTTTAGGAGGGTAAGATTTTCATCAGGTTATAGAATTAAGCCTAACCTTACCTTCTCATGTTAAGTATTTGTTCTGACATATGTTTTTTTTTCTTCCAACCTTGTTAGATTTTTTTATTCCATTTTTATAGGACAGCTTTGACTCTGCACTAAACCATGCCACTAACACGTTACTTAATCTAACTGGCACATTGTAAAATTTTACACATGCGCTCATCCAGATAATTACACAATTAATTTTCACTTAGTTCAGCTGAAACGGGGATAATGAAATTTCCACTGGTGTACTGTTACGTCCAGGGGCCAAGGGTCAGTTTCCTGTTTGGATAAGGGTGAGTTTAAAGAGGATTTCTGACAGTCTCCTTACTTCAACTGGTTCTAAAAACATTGCAATGGAATTTCAATTTACAGCTAAATTCAATGAAAGGAGCAGATGTTGGGAGTGTGCCACCACCCTGTGAGAGCTGCCTTCCACACAGGTGCGCGCAGGGAGCCATCAGCTCTGGCTTGAAAGACATGTCCCTTCTACCTTCCATTCTGTAGTGAAAAAGTGGATGACAGACACTTGGAATTCATTTTTCCCTTAAAGTTTAGACTCTGCTGAGCCACAATGCACTATTAAAGCAAAGTTCTCAGTTCTCACTGCTTTAATTCTAAAGGAAAACAGTAGAATCCTAATGACTAATTTGTTTCCAGGATACTGAAATCATATTCTTGTGAAATTTCTTAGTACAAAAGAGACCCAAGGTCTAGGTTTTCCTGATGGTAAAAGTGGGGAAATTTAAGTGTAAATCTTTATTTTTCCTTGATAGTCTGTTTGCTTGTTTTGCCATAATTTCAAGGTTTAATTGTCACCCTTAGGACTGAGTATTTTATAAACAGCAGTGAAACATGTCCAACATGGAAAATATGGATGTGTTAGCAAATCCATTTTCTTTCCTTAAAATATTCTTTTCACTGAAGAATCAGACATACTGCTATAAATTTACATGTGACTGAAAGAGGAACTGGGTTTTAACATGAATCAACTTTATGTTAAATCACCATGTGTGTAAAGTATTCATTGTCTGGTGGGTGACAAAAATGCCTCACTACATCACATCTGTTAATTAATAAAGCCTTGGTGAATACACTGTTTTGGTGTCAATTCCTGTCTAGGTTAACATTATGGGTGAAGAATTGCTTTTATAGCTGAATCCAAATGCCTTGAACATTGCCATGTAAAGAAAGGGTATTAGATGTTCACCTGTATGGCTAATAATGAAAATTACTAAAAACAATACTAGAAAGTACAATATGTTACTATTAATAGCCAAACATTTTTGTTTTTTTTTAACTGCATTGATAAACGAATATGTTAAAACTCAAGAAATAGAGGTTTTAGATGGTAGTAGCATACTGTATTAATTCCATATTCTCCAATAAAATATGAAATAAGTGAACTTTATTCTAAAATAAGTGAATTTTACATATATGTAAAATAGTTCAGGAGAAACGGCCAATGCATCCAGGTAAAGTACACATTTCTCTTCCTCTTTTTATGCAAGTTAATTAGCGGAACTCTGCCCTTCATCCTAAACACCAAGCATGCTTTTGCCTTTAGTTCTTTGTGCTGGTTATTTTCTTTGCCTGGAATCCTCATGTTCCCAATAGCTACAAGATAAACTTTCTCACTTTTTCCAAGTGTTTGCTTAAATCTCCCTATACCATGAAGTCTACTCTGACTTGAAATTGCAACTCACACTGCTCTACTCCCTTACTGGGCACTAACTCTACCAGATCCCCCTTATTCTGATCTGCTTTTCTTTCTTCATAGCACTTACCTCATTTGAATACACTGTACAATTGACATATTTATGATATGCTCATTGTTTATTGTCCTCCAAAGAAATGTAAACTCCAAGATGGCAGGGATCTTTGTTTTGCTCACTTTCAGATCCCAAGAACCCATAATGGTTCTTGGTGTGTACTTGGTGAACATGTATTGAATGATTAGATAAAAGAATAAGCTCTGTAAGGCTAGGTGTTATTTCTCATTTACTCTTTGCTGCAATCAAAGAAACTAACATAGTCTCTAACAGATATGAGAGGTCCACTTTTTATTATGGAGTGAATGAATACATAACCAAATGTAGTCATTTTGCTTTTTTACGCTGGAGATGCTGAATATTCTGGGAAGTCTGGATACTTTTAGATCAATGAGTGATCATTTCAAGAGCATAGAAAGTATTAGGAAACAACCTTTCCACCTGCAGGTAACTCTGGGTTAACAGAACATGCAAATCTGCTTTGCTCTTGATTTATTCCCTATCTTGAGCCAGTCACTAAATTTGCTTTGAGTTCACAGTTTTTCACTCTGTTATTCTTGCACACGTTCTGAAGCATCAATTGCATCTTTAATATGTTTTAATGCTATGGCAGATTCTAAGGATCAGAAGACTACTTTTCTGGCTTTTGGGCCAGACTTGGGGGTGGCAATTTAATAAAAATTATTACACGTAAATAATATACTTTTATACTTTTAAGAAAAATACCACAACGCTTTGGTTGTGTTTAGTGGATGTAAGAAAAGAGTGAATTCATTTCTGGAAATATCAAGATTGCAAACCTGTATTCCTTTTCAGGGAGATAAAAGCTTTTGTCCTGAATAATCTTGAAGCATCCCTTAGATTTGTGTGATGCTTATGCTGCCGATGAACAAGTCACAGCATGGGCACAAGAAGTGGTCATTGAAGGAGCAGCTGTTGAAGGATGGGGTATTCTAGTAACTTTTCATTTGGGGGTAAGGAAGGAGTTCTTAAATCTTTTCTAGCTAGATAGAACACAAACATGTCACGGGTCACATTTATAAATAAAATTAAGAACATGTTGTTTCTTGTGAGCTCTTTCTAATTTGTCATGTTGTTTTCACTGAACTCTAGTTGTGTAACATCAATTTGAAGTAAAGCTAAAGAGGAAATGGATTATTTTGATGCCGGTGCTCCACCTCTCACTGTCATCCCATGCTTGAATGGTTTGCATTTTATTGCAATGCCGCCTCTCTAGAAAAGCTCAGGTCAACCTTGAGCTTAGCTAGCTCCATGATGAGGAAGTACAGAGTCCAATAAAACTCAGTCCCCCATTAGACCATGATTCTTAGCACTTCTGTTATAACTAGTAACACTTCTCTCCCTCCACCAGCTACCTCGCATAAGATACATATCTATTGAGTTCATTTTTTTCTTCCATTGGCAAGTTAAGTTTTTTTTTTTTTAACAAAAGAAACCTTATTTAAAAATATTTTTTACAGACATTACAGCTTTTTAAGGAAAAGCTCTTTAGTTAACTGTGTATGGAAATGAAAAAAATTAATACATAATATTAGTATAACAGAACTCTAAATAATATTAATACATTGGCAAAATAAAATGGACTTAAAATGCAAATAAATCTTAATGCTCTGCTATTCTCTGTAAGAATATTTACTTTCTGTTTTTCTTATTCTTTATAGTTGAGAATGACAATACACCTTTATGTATTGTCTGGACCCCAATTTATAATGGATCCTCCTGGCAAGATCTGTTCAGAACATTTTTAACTGCTTGATACCCTACTTTTAATCAATTAGTATCTTGAGCATCAGTTTTCCCCTTCTTTAGTCCCTAAATTCACTGAATTTTCTGAGATCACACATTCAATTCTCACTGACATTCTGTACCATTAGCCAAGGTCTTCAGGAAATTTAGATGAGGGCGAAAACATCACATATAAATGAACAGTGTTTTAGGTCTCTGTTCTTTATATATCACTGAAAACTAGGTGATGGATTTGCAATCCCCATGGCCTTTATCTGTCAGTTCTTAATAGAATCACTACATTGCTTCCATATGTTCAGTTATTACACTTCCTCTGTTTCATTTTGGCCCACCTCCATGCTCTGTGATTATCTAGTGACTTTCCAGTGGAATGTTGGGAGCCTCACTGAAACTTGCCATGTTGTGAATTAAGTCCTTCTTTGTTTGGGATTGTATCAGCTCTACTAATAAAAATCACTCTGCTATATGAACACATATCTCCAATTATTCTCTTTTTATTTTTTTGTCTTCATAACACAAAAACATTTGTCCATTTCAAATGAGATAATCAGTTTTTCTATTTTTAAGTTGCCCACTGTCTGGATATCATCATAGGCATCAAGTACACATGGGGTTCTCAAAGTCTCTTCCTCCTTTTAGTAGATTTAATAGTGTCTGCCTCAAATTAATGTCCACCTGGAACCTCAGAACATGATTGTACTTGGAAAAAGGGTCATTGCCAATGCAATTAGTTAGGGATCAAGATGATATAATACTGGATTAAGGTAGGCCCTAAGTCCAACGAGAGTATCCTTATAAGAGACAAAAAAAAAAAAAAAAAAAAAAAAAAAAAAAAAGGATACAGAGAGGCACAGAGAAAAAGGTAGTCTAGAGATGGAAGCAAGATTAGAACAATGCATATACAACAAGGAACTCCAACAATTGCCTACAACACCAAAAGCTAGAGAAGAAATGCAAGACGATTTCTCCTTCAGAGCGTCCAGAAAAAACAACTCTTCTGACACATTGATTTCAGACTTCCCCAGAACTGTGAGAGAATAGGTTTTTGTTGTTTTAAACCAGCCACTTTGTGGTAATTTGTTACAGACATTACAAGAAACTTCCTCTATCTGCTTTCTCTATATCTGATCAACCCACTCTGTCCTTCTTCTAACTTTGTTTCAATTCTGCTCAGACTGCCTTGGAATATTGTTCCTATATCTGAAAACATATTTTTTTTTTTTATGGGCTAATAAGTTTATTATACTATCAAAATCTCACATATAAACAAACCTTGACCGTAACTAGCTTAAATGACCCCCATTTAAAAGGCACAGTATTTCAAGTGAAATAAAAAAAATGTAAAAAAAGACACATCAATCTGCTGTCTTTAAGAGACCCATCTTACATGTAATGACACACCCATAGGCTCAAAGTAAAGGGTTGGAAGAATATCACCGCACAAATGGAAAACAAACAACAACAAGAAGAAGCAGAGGTCACTATTCTTACATCAGGTAAAACAGACTTTAAACCAACAAGTGTAAAAATGAACAAAGGACATTATATAATGATGGGTTCAATTCAACAAAAGACTTAACTATTCTAAATGTATATGCAATAAAATTGGAGGCCCCAGATTCACAAAATAGCTACTTTTCTTTCTTTTTTTTTTTTTTTAATTTTTATTTTTTTTTTATTATACTTTAAGTTCTAGGGTACATGTGCATAACGTGCAGGTTACATATGTATACATGTGCCATGTTGGTGTGCTGCACCCATCAACTCGTCAGCACCCATCAATTCATCATTTATATCAGGTATAACTCCCCAATGCAATCCCTCCCCCCTCCCCCCTCCCCATGATAGGCCCCAGTGTGTGATGTTCCCCAGCACGAGTCCAAGTGAGCTCATTGTTCAGTTCCCACCTATGAGTGAGAACATGCGGTGTTTGGTTTTCTCTTCTTGTGATAATTTGCTAAGAATGATGGTTTCCAGCTGCATCCATGTCTCTACAAAGGACGCAAACTCATCCTTTTTTATGGCTGCATAGTATTCCATGGTGTATATGTGCCACATTTTCTTAATCCAGTCTGTCACTGATGGACATTTGGGTTGATTCCAAGTCTTTGCTATTGTGAATAGTGCCGCAATAAACATACGTGTGCATTGAAAACATATTTTATTTATTTCATTTTTCTGAGACAGGGTCTTACTCTCTTGCCTAAGTTGGAATACAATGGTACAACCACGGCTCACTGCAGCCAGGACCTCCCAGGCCCAAGCAATCCTCCCACCTCAGCCTCCTAAGCAGCTGGAACTACAGGTGCATGCCACCATGTCCAGCTAATTTTTTAAATTTTTTGTAGAGATAGGGTCTCTCTATGTTGCCCAGGTTGGTCTGGAACTCCTGAGCCCAAGCATCCTCCCTCCTCAGTCTCTCAAAGTGCTGGGATTACAGGCATGAGCCACCATATCCAGTCCTGAAACCATATTTCAAAAGATGGACAAAGAAGTCCATTTCGAAAAGGGTGAGGAGTCTGGATATGTGAGTAGGTTAAAGGAAAAATGAGAATGACCTGTATGGTTTTTGAAAAATCGTTGCAGCGTCGGCCAGGTGTAGTGGCTTATGGCTGTAATCCCAGCACTTTGAGAAACCTAGGTGGGCACATAGCTTGAGCTCAGGAGTTTGAGACCAGCCTGGGCAACATGATGAAACACTGCCTCTAAAAAAAATACCATCAAATTAGCTGTACGTAGAGGTGTGTGCCTACAGGCCCAGCTACTGGAGAAGCTGAAGTGGGAGGATCAGCTTGGGCCTGGGAGGTGGAGGCTGCAGTGAGCTGTGATTGCACCAATGAACTCCAACCTGGGTGATAGAGACAGACTTGTCTCAAAAAATAATAAATAAATACATAAATAAATATCATTGATGTATAAAAGCAGAAATTGCAATCTCATGTTAAAATTTAGGTAATATGTATTGAAACAATTTGCAAACAAGAAAACAACACATAAATGTTGGTTATGGTTATTATTTATCCAGACCTAGATATTAGGGCCTAAGTATTTTTAAAAAATATCATTAAAGGGAACTTTTTTTAAATAAAAGTTTTATTAGTAAAATATATTATAAATTTTCACAAGAAATCAAGAATCATAAAATAGTCTTGGTGGAATCACTTAAATAGAAATGAGATGACCACTGGCCAGATAGCCAGATTATCTGTAAATGGCTCAGGCATAAACTAGCTGAGTGATCTTGGGCAAGTGATCTAACTTCTCTGAACCTGTGTCCTAATATGGAAAAAATATATAAATAGTCATCTAGTGTGGTTACTGTCAGGATATAAAAACACTTCCTGAGCTAGAAAGCATTTTTACCCTAAATTTAAATGATTTTGCATGATGTCACTTCTTGATGTCTTCTGGGAAGTTATATCACTACCCACCACCTGCCTTTCTTACTAGAGAATGCAGAGGAGTTCCTAGCAATCCTTGTGGGGTCTTTAGTAATACTTCAGTAGCTGGCTATACTGAACAGAGCAACTTTATTTCATGGTCCTTCATGTGACCACTGTGGATGGTTGATTCTGTAGACACCATGATCGGTATTTTTGTCTATTTCTGGACAAGGTTACTACTATAAGTTAGCATTTTTCTTTCATTAATTCATTAATTGGCTTTTGCGTTTCTGTTTTTTTCACAGTTTAAAAATGATAAATCAATCCAACATTATCATTCTTATCACTTTACCATTTTTGTTCAATTTGTTGTCTAGGTTTAAAAAGGCTGTTGTTTCTAGGGTTCTTATGAAATATGTTTATTTATTTGGGTTTTTGAATATTCTTCATTTGGTCTGGCTTTTAATAAATAGACACTTGAAAGTCAGGATGCCCTATACTTTGTTCTATAGTATTCCAAATTAGTGTGGTTTTTTTTCCTCTTTTTTCAAAAATTGTAATTAACGCTAAACAAAATACGATTATTTATTTATTCTTCATTAAGTTATAAAAATTGGAGGAGATAAATCAACTTTACACATGTTTAAGTTTATAGATTTTTAAACTTGGAATTGCTAAATGGCCAGACTTCCTTTCATTTTTAATATTTAACTAATTCTATCAATTCAAGTTCTTGAATAGAAATTTCCAGTAAGAGGCTCCTGAAGACTTAATCATAATTAACCTCAGAGGGACCAGTTTGCCCACTCTTTAGGAATAGAAACTTTGTAATGCCCTTTTCTATCACTCTTCTACAAAAAGGAGGCCTTTCACATTTCAAATATTGGTTTTTGCTGCTTCTACACATGGCAAATTAATTTGGCTTTTATAATGAGGTGGAATGTTTCAAATCTAAATTAACACCTTTGGCTTTACTTTGTGAGAAGACCTACTCATTACTCTCTAGTAACTTAATGGCTGTTCTATTCTATGAACCAAAATAGTTTAATGTAATCTGACATTTATGACTTCCACATAATATCAACTGCTGAAGTTTGAGAAAAGGTTTCTATTCAGAAAAATCTCAAACTAATAAGCATGCACCCAATATTAAAATCGGGTCAGAGATCCTTTTCACTTTCATTACATAAAATTTATGCCACTCGAATGTAGTTTAATAAGGTCATAAAAATGCCAGTTGTGGTATCTCATAATACTTTTTATAAACTGGTTTTACAGTCTCTCCTTTGTTCTAAAGTTCAAAGTGACAATTGCAATGCACAGGTTGCTTAGGGCTTCTTGAAGTTTCTTTTGGAAAAATTGAATGGTGAATATGTAAATTATACATCCATGTATATGATGCATAGCATTACTGAAAATGTATATAGTATCTACTTATAGGCCAAAAATATGCTATTTACTTATGAAACTTTTCTAAAAATGTAAAACTGTCTTTCAAAATCTTGGTAACTACTAAAAGACATTCTTTTTTTTCCAGGTGCATTCAACTTCATGCTTTTTAATTAAAGAAAAAAAAGAATTTAAGTAAAGGCCAGTTTCATATTATTCCTCTGACCCTACCCTCTTATTGAGATGAAATTAAAACTTCCCAACACTTACTCCTCACTTGGTCAATGTCAAACAATACTCTGAGGTGCTCTTACAATAGAGGCATTGTCAGCTTTCCATGACTTCATTCACTCTCTGACCACTGCCTTCCTTCCTGGATGAAGTAAATAGGGCTTTGTGAGCACTTCCCTTAAGTCATTTCAGAGGAGATAAATTAAATAATGGTTGCAATGTAATATTGTGATAGTGCTAAAATATTTCCTTCAAGTTTCAACTTTGAGCACAAGTTTCCAATAATATATAATTTTTCATTTGTTAGCTCAAACCTTTGGTTTTATTAAATTCTACAGCTGTACTCACTATATATGCATTTGGTGACCAACTTTGATATATTATAATAGTGCAGAGCTAAGACTTTTATATAAGAATAGAAAAAGTTTCAAAAATCACTACTGAATCAAACATGGATATTTAATACAATTTGCTTAAACACCAGTTGAGCAAAAGCATGAGCAAGTGTTTCAGTCTTTGTGCCAACATTGAAATTGGTCTTCCCACAGCTTGCTTCATCTTTCTGAAATCTTTCATAGGTTTATTTTTATTATCAGTTAAGAGAATTATTTATAAAGACCACTATAAAATGTTACCAGTTAGTGTTCAACCACTTTATAGAGGTTTCAGTTAAATTGATAATTGGTGACTATGGACATATTCATTAGAAATGGTTTTCTCATTACATTGCTTTTCTCAGGGAGAAAAACACAAGGGTTTCAGTCAGAGGAGCTGGGTTCACGTCTTGTACTTACTAGTTACGTGATCTTGGACATGCTATTAAGCTCTGGGTTTTTACCTCCCCATCTGTGAAGTGGGAATAATGACAGCATTCTGTAAGATCAAAATCAAAACAAGATATAATGAAAACTAGAACACATATTATAAAAACAATGCATAACCATTATCATTATGATTAGAGGAAAATATGAGGTTAGTGCAATAAAACTTTTAACGGCAAAAACCGTGATTACTTTTGTGCCAACCTACCTAATACATAACAACATATGAAACAGTGAGTGTGATTCACTCCTGTTTTCTGCAGGATTCAATAAAGATTCTGCCTTCTCAAGTCAGACAGTGTTGCTTATTGAATATATCAATGCTAGCATCCAGGAAGGGGTCACTCTGGCACATGTGGGGCCTAGGAGCAAAAGTGATTGGAGGGAATTATCATGAAATTACCAGGATTTGGGGCCAACAGGACAGGAAGCTTGACTTTGGGAACAGGAGCTAGCAACCAGGGAACACTGGTTCCGGGGCAGGGTCAGGACTACAAACAGCACATTATGACTGTGTGGATTTAGGACAAGAACCAATATTTTCATTGGTCCAGGCATGCTAAATACAATCGTTTCATCCACCCTCAGTTGTATGCCCTTGAGTCCGGATTTAAGACACAGTCCTGATTTCCCAGCAGTACTGGTATCGAATTTGTGCAGAAACATACTCTCTCTAACTTCATATAAACTTTTGGTTGGAAAAGACCTTTAGGTTTCCAGCAGTCAGCTAGTATCCCTGTAAGGAGTGCAGAAAGAAACCTAGTAAATTTTCATGGGAAAACACACTTTGAGTTATTAGATTAAACCAATACTATAGTTATGTGAAATATATAATGTCTATTAAATACAAACCATTTGTGCTTACAAATGCTGTAGTTGAATGGTAGTTTCACTTGATCCTTCAGAAACAATTTTATATCATTTCAGATACGACTTTTTCTTGAAGCCATCGTGGTAGTCAATGTTTTACTTTTTATTCCCATTCTCCCCTTCAGAGATACTAGGTTCAGAAGTTATCACAGAGGCGGAAGGCCCATTATCAAGACCTAACTGCGGCAATGTTGTCAGAGGCCCCATATTATTTTGTACCTTTCTGAAAAATTGAAGCATTCACAACACCCAAAGAGAAAAAGTCATTAGGTGTGTATGGTGAAGGTTGACTAGGAGGAATTACTGTGGGTGTGATTGTAACAAATCTAAATTTATGGTCCAGCCATGTTGTTGCAGACTTACTTTGTTTCAGAAGAACTTAACAAGAAGGAAGCAACCTTGTATGATTAGTGACCAGTGAAATAACCTTAGGCTGCTTTCCATTGGACCTTGATGCCTGTTGCAGCTTCTTTTTTGGTGAGGAATCTCTGAAGCCTTAGTTATTTGGCATGAAAACTGTTTGAAAATCCTTATCAGCAATTTCCCAGCCATGTTCAAAGAACTTGGCACTTGGTCTTCTGAGTTACATGTTTAGGTTGCTCCTTCAGTCATTCTGAGGTTCTTATATGAAAAATGCATTAAAGACGTAGGTTACACATCAAATACTGCAATCGCTAGCACCCTCAAGCTCCAAATTTCACAATACTTAAGACAAAAGTTTTGAGGAAGAACCACAAGACCCATCCCGGAAATCAGAAAATTGGAAAAAGCCTGTTCTTACAGGTATACCATCTACATTTTCCTCTACCTGGCTCTGTTTGAGAGCCTCCTTTGAACCTAAGCTTAAAGAGGAAGAGCAAAGAAAAGGAGCCTGAACAAAAATTTGAACTGAGAGAATCTAAAAGACTGAGAAGTGAGACTGGAAATAAGAGATACTTGCAAGAAACCTTATTACCATGATTTTAATTCATGGAGGTCAGTATAGCACAATGTAAGCAGCTCTGGATTTAGAGCTAGGAACACATAAGCCAAATCTGAGCTTTGACTCTTGCTAAAAGGTACTCAGGCATGTCAATTGACCTCACTGAGCCTTAATTTCTTTATCTGTAAAATGGAGGAATAGCCCATGAATAACCAGGAGGTCATGTACATAAGGCACTCAGTAGAGCAGTTGGTTCTCAGTAGATTTTCGATAATTTGTAACCACCTTGTCTGCAGGAGCTGAATTATTTCGTGCTTTTTATATGGTGCAGGGAAGAGGTTCAGGAGGAATCTACTTCCTCCCCACACAAAATTATCTTTTGTAATCACCCAAATCCCACTGAGTTAATTGTGAAAGTATTTACTCTTTGTATCTTTCAAAATCTATCCTAACTTCTCAGACGGTTTTAAAATCCCAAGCGCTGAAAGAAGTTCTCACACTGAAACATTTTCCTTCATTGTTACAGTCTTGGCTAAGTCTTGTAATATTCGGAAAGAAAAAAAGAAAGAAAAAAGTTGCTAAAACCCAGTCATGAGAAAATTACATAGACAACAAATCTAATCTGTTTTTCTTCCTTACAGGAGATATTGACACAATGTCCATTCTTTATTGCATAAGATAACTCTCTGTCTTTAAAAGATTTCCAATTGTTTGAAGTCAAACTAAAAGTAGGCAGGGAAAATAAGGCATTATCTAAAATATCTGAGCTTGAATCTGGAAAGCAATCCTGAGTAATATTTTTACAATGTTTTAGAATAACAGACTCATAGAATTTTCCAGTTGACTATCCTTTAAAGATAAGAGAATATTTATATTTGTTTGTGCTATGTCTTACTGTAAAAAAATTCTACTTAATTCAAAAGGCTTATAAAACAATGCTTTACTTATTGCCCACCACAGCAAAGAAAGATTTCATGCTCTTAACAAATGGGTTGGCATTGAGAGGACTTCAGTGACAATCTCATGATGGCTGAGCATCTCTTGTCAAGTCAAAGGATATATAGCAAGTTTTCTCTTTATTGAGTCATGATAGATAATCCATTTTCAAGTAGAATTTGGTCTCACACTCTTCGTTACATCACTAAAATATTCAAGCCTAGTGGAAGAGGAATTAACTGGAGTTTTATAAGCTTAAGGTCTAATAGTAGATGTAGTAGACGATCTACAAAGAAGGCCACCAACTTTGCGTCTCTTATGTCTGTTCGTACATGACACTTCTTTCAGGAGGTGGAGACTCTCTTCTCTCCCCTTGCATCTGGGCTGGCCTTGATCAATACAATGCAGCAAAAGTGACTCTGTGCTACTTCTGGACCTAGACCTTAAGAGGCCAGATGGCTTTTCCTTTTTCTCACTTGAATGGCTTCTATCTTGTAAGAAGTTTGAACTTCTTTTTTTTTTTTTTTTTTTTTTTTTATTATACTTTAAGTTCTAGGGTACATGTGCGTAACGTGCAGGTTTGTTACATATGTATACTTGTGCCATGTTGGTGTGCTGCACCCATCAACTTGTCAGCACCCATCAACTCGTCAGCACCCATCAACTCATCATTTACATCAGGTATAACTCCCAATGCAATCCCTAATCCCTCCCCCCTCCCGGTGATAGGCCCTGGTGTGTGATGTTCCCTTTCCCGAGTTCAAGTGATCTCATTGTTCAGTTCCCACCTATGAGTGAGAACATGTGGTGTTTGGTTTTCTGTTCTTGCGATAGTTTGCTGAGAATGATGGTTTCCAGCTGCATCCATATCCCTACAGAGGACTCAAACTCATCCTTTTTTATGGCTGCATAGTATTCCATGGTGTATATGTGCCACATTTTCTTAATCCAGTCTGTCACAGATGGACATTTGGGTTGATTCCAAGTCTTTGCTATTGTGAATAGTGCCTCAATAAATATACGTGTGCATGTGTCTTGATAGCAGCATGATTTGTAATCCTTTGGGTATATACCCAGTAATGGGATGGCTGGGTCATATGGTACTTCTAATTCTAGATCCTTGAGGAATAGCCATACTGTTTTCCACAATGGTTGAACTAGTTTACAGTCCCACTAAAAGTGTTCCTATTTCTCCACATCCTCTCTAGCACCTGTTGTTTCCTGACATTTTAATGATTGCCCTTCTAACTGGTGTGAGATGGTATCTCATTGTGGTTTTGATTTGCATTTCTCTGATGGCCAGTGATGACGAGCATTTTTTCGTGTGTCTGTTGGCTGTATGAATGTCTTCTTTTGAGAAATGTCTGTTCATATCCTTTGCCCACTTTTTGATGGGGTTGTTTTTTTTTTTTTCTTGTAAATTTGTTTCAGTTCTTTATAGGTTCTGGATATTAGTCCTTTGTCAGATGAGTAGATTGCAAAAATTTTCTCCCATTCTGTAGGTTGCCTGTTCACTCTGATGGTAGTTTGTTTTGCTGTGCAGAAGCTCTTTAGTTTAATTAGATCCCACTTGTCAATTTAGGCTTTTGTTGCCGTTGCTTTTGGTGTTTTAGACGTGAAGTCCTTGCCCATGCCTATGTCCTGAATGGTACCACCTAGGTTTTCTTCTAGGGTTTTTATGGTATTAGATCTAACATTTAAGTCCCTAATCCATCTTGAATTAATTTTCGTATAAGGAGTAAGGAAAGGATCCACCTTTCAGCTTTCTACTTATGGCTAGCCAATTTTCCCAGCACCATTTATTAAATAGGGAATCCTTTCCCCATTTCTTGTTTTTGTCAGGTTTATCAAAAATCAGATGGCCGTAGATGTGTGGTATTATTTCTGAGGACTCTGTTCTGTTCCATTGGTCTATATCTCTGTTTTGGTACCAGTACCATGCTGTTTTGGTTACTGTAGCCTTGTAGTATAGTTTGAAGTCAGGTAGCGTGATGCCTCCAGCTTTGTCCTTTTGACTTAGGATTGTCTTGGCAATGTGGGCTCTTTTCTGGTTCCATATGAACTTTAAAGCAGTTTTCTCCAATTCTGTGAAGAAACTCACTGGTAGCTTCATGGGGATGGCATTGAATCTATAAATTACCTTGGGCAGTATGGCCATTTTCATGATATTGATTCTTCCTATCCATGAGCATGGTATGTTCTTCCATTTGTTTGTGTCCTCTTTGATTTCACTGAGCAGTGTTTTGTAGTTCTCCTTGAAGAGGTCCTTTACATCCTTTGTAAGTTGGATTCCTAGGTATTTTATTCTCTTTGAAGCAATTGTGAATGGAAGTTCATTCCTGATTTGGCTCTCTGCTTGTCTGTTACTGGTGTATAAGAATGCTTGTGATTTTTGCACATTAATTTTGTATCCTGAGACTTTGCTGAAGTTGCTTATCAGCTTAAGGAGATTTTGGGCTGAGACAATGGGGTTTTCTAAATATACAATCATGTCATCTGCAAACAGGGACAATTTGACTTCTTCTTTTCCTAACTGAATACGCTTGATTTCTTTCTCTTGCCTGATTGCCCTAGCCAGAACTTCCAACACTATGTTGAATAGGAGTGGTGAGAGAGGGCATCCCTGTCTTGTGCTAGTTTTCAAAGGGAATTTTTCCAGTTTTTGCCCATTCAGTATGATATTGGCTGTGGGTTTGTCATAAATAGCTCTTATTATTTTTGAGATACGTTCCATCAATACCAAATTTATGGAGCGTTTTTAGCATGAAGGGCTGTTGAATTTTGTCAAAGGCCTTTTCTGCATCTATTGAGATAATCATGTAGTTTTTGTCTTTGGTTCTGTTTATATGCTGGATTATGTTTATTGATTTGCGAATGTTGAACCAGCCTTGCATCCCAGGGATGAAGCCCACTTGATCATGGTGGATAAGCTTTTTGATGTGCTGCTGGATCCGGTTTGCCAATATTTTATTGAGGATTTTTGCATCAATGTTCATCAGGGATATTGGTCTAAAATTCTCTTTTTTTGTTGTGTCTCTGCCAGGCTTTGGTATCAGGATGATGTTGGCCTCATAAAATGAGTTAGGGAGGATTCCCTCTTTTTCTATTGATTGGAATCTTTTCAGAAGGAATGGTACCAGCTCCTCCTTGTATCTCTGGTAGAATTCAGCTGTGAATCCATCTGGTCCTGGACTGTTTTTGGTTGGTAGGCTATTAATTATTGCCTCAATTTCAGAGCCTACTATTGGTCTATTCAGGGATTCAGCTTCTTCCTGGTTTAGTCTTGGGAGAGTGTAAGTGTCCAGGAAATTATCCATTTCTTCTAGATTTTCTAGTTCATTTGAGTAGAGAAGTTTATACTATTCTCTGATGGTAGTTTGTATTTCTGTGGGTTCTGTGGTGATATCCCTTTTATCATATTTTATTGTGTCTATTTGATTCTTCTCTCTTTTTTTCTTTATTAGTCTTGCTAGCGGTTGATCAATTTTGTTGATCTTTTCAAAAAAGAAGTCTGAACTTCTTAATGAATAATGAGAAACTATTTAGAGAGAGAGACCAAATGGAGAAATAATGAAGCACTCCACCTGATAATCGCACCAAAATCCTGGACATATTAGTGAGGCAGATTACCCAGCCCAGATGAGCTTCTAAATGTAAGCAACTCCATGAGCAGCCTCAATCAACACCATATGGAGCAGAAGAACCACTCATCTCAGTCCAGCTAACCCACAGAGAGGGAATTTTTATTTGTTTAATGCACAAAGTTCATGTGATTTGTTATAGATCAATAGAAAGAACAGTGAATATAACTTCACCAACAGTGTCAGATAATGGAGCGTAACAATTCTTAAATTTGAGCTTTGTAAATTGCATATATAAAAAATGTAAAGTTGAGCTTTGTAAATTGCATAAACAAAAAATGTAGAGTCTTGAATGTAGTAATCCTAGCAATATCAAGGATCAATTATTCAGGTTATTTTCCAAAGAACAAATTATTTGATTGAGTGATGACTACCTTCTTCTTGATATGACTTGAAATGTTAGTCACATCTCTTAACTTTTGCTGCAGCAATTTCTCATGCCTGAAATTGCCAGCCAGGAGCTCTTTCAACAGCAGATCTGGTTTTCCTCAGTTAAGTTTAAAAAATACATAGACAACAAACACATACCACTGTTGTACATCCTAACATTGTTGTGCAAATTATTAATCTGAAGAGATGATGTCTTATTATAGCAGATTTGTTGGAGGAGTTTGACAAAGATTTTAAGTCACCTAGAGAAGTAGGGCTCGCATGGTAAACAACACTAAGCACCCTATCGTGCACACACTACTCAGAATGTTTTCTGTATTAGAGAACAATTCAGGACATAGTATCAAGTCAGGTGAGAGGTAGTGGAAGCCTGAACAGGGGTCATGATAGTGAAAGCAAAAAAGGAAAGATAACGACACAGAATGTGACAACTCTTAATATATAGTGGGTGAGAGATTTAAAGGGATGAACAAGAAGTGATTTTAATATCTAAATATAAAATGGATGTGGTATAACATGTTGCTTTCTTTCTTGTGGCAATACTAGCAGGGCTTTAGCAAACCATCTTTTATGGATATGAAAATTCCTTTGACTTAATACTGCCCTGAACTCCTACAGTCTACAACCACAGGTTCTCTTAAACGTAATTTTTAAAGTGTTTTCATTGGACTAGTGGGCATATATAGCAATTTTGATGAGAAGAAATATAAATTTGGATTTTAAGTTGACCCCATGAACCAAAAACAAAACAAAACAAAAATCCAAGAGGGAGTACAAACAATCAGGATGATGGCTTATACTGCAATTACTCAGAGATTGAGAGCACATCTAAGTTTACCACTGACTAGTGCTTTATGATTTCCAGCAACAACTTTTCCTGAAAAGTTCAAATGTGACTAAAATCATAAAATGTTTTAAGGAAAATATTATTTGAAAAGTAGCAGATCCTCTAGCAATTTTTTCAGGACTCTCATTCCCTGGCAAAATACTTAAGGAATTTATTTCTTATTTTTTCTCTTGGGCTTTGTCTAGGGTAAGACATTGTGCTCAGCTTAGTCATAGAAAATGTTCATGTTCGCTGATATTTAGGCATATTCCCAGGGAAATCCCATGTTTCCTATCTTCTCCTCACTACTGGAGTGTTGAAACATTCTATACCATGCAAAAAATAACCAAAATCCCAAATCCTCCACGGGCTCCATAACCACTCCAGGTACCTCTCCTCTCTCTTCTTACAGCCAAACTTCTCCACATCTTCATACAATATTTGTTTCCCAATAAACCCTAAGTTGGTTTCCATTCCCACTACTTTACTAAAGTTGCTTTTACTATAGTTTCTAACGACCCTGTGCTGTCAATTCCAATGGGCAATTTTAGTACTCATGTTTTTAAACTACTTCTCAGCTTTCAGCATAGCTGACTTCCTTCTCCAAGAGCTTTAGTTGCCTGTTGTTATAGATTGAATGTTTATGTCCCTCCTAGATTCATATGTTAAAGCCTTAACCACCAATATGATGTGTGGAAATGAGGCCTCCGGGGGGTAGTTAGGGTTGGATGGGGTCATGAGGGTGGGGCCCTCATCATGGGATTAGTGCCCTTGCAAGAAGCATCACCAGAGAGCTTGGTCTCCCTCTCTCCACATGCAAAGAAGAGGTCATGTGAGTACACAGTGGGATGGTAGTTGCCTACAAGCCAAGAGAAGTCTCAAAATCAACCCTTTGCCCTGAGCCCATGCAAATCTCTGTGGCTTAACACAATAAAATGGACTTATTACTTACGTAACTCTCTTCTATAAGCTGGTTGGTTGTCAGAACAGTGGCTTAGGATCCAAGGCTTCTTCTACACTGTGGATAGGCCATGTTCAGCATGTGGCCTCTGAGGTTACTGTGGGAGGGATAAAAGAATGAAGGGATTGCATGTGGGAAATTTCTATGGAACTTGCCTGGGCATATTGGGCATAACATTCATACAAATATACCACTGAGCAGAACTCAGTCACATGGCCCCACCTAACTTCAAAGAAGGCTGGAAAATGTAGTTTAGTTATGTGCCTAAGAAAAGGAGAAGAAAAATGGATATTGGTGACCATGAGCTTTCTTCTCCATGACAAGTCTTTCAGTCCTGTCTTCAAAACAGATCTTTCGTTTATTTCTTGTTCTCCATTGACAATAGCTTAATCCAAGCCACTACACTCTCGCATCTCAGATACTGCAATAACTTCCTAATAAAGTTCTCTATTTTCATAATTGTTCCATTCTTTCCCCAGTGGACCAAGTAATCTTACACATGAATATAAACTTGTCAACTGCTTACTATTATTTAAATCTTGCAATGCTTGCCCATTATCTTAGGAAAGAATCAAATGCTAAAGAGGATGTAAGAGGTTATGCACGGTCTGCCCGTTAACCATCTCAGCTAGCTTGCTGCTCTCTCCCTTGGTCACTGCTATCCATACACAGGATTATTGGGTCAGAACTTCCCTCCTCTGGAAAGCTTTTTTTTTTTTTCATTTATCATAGTCTTGGCCTTAGCCTCTTACTCATCCTTCAGGCCTCAGTTTAAATCAGTGAGTTTATATCACTCCCTCCCTCAGGGATGTCATTTTCCCTAACATTTCCTCACACTCATACCCCAACAAAAGGCTGGGCTTACCATTATTTCCCTTTTATAAAATTTGTTGCTATTGCGAATTAAATAATCTTTGTCTTTCATCTGTCTGCCTCACTAGACTGCACTCTCTATGAGGACAGGAAATGCATCTAACACCAAGGTCACCTGCCTGAAGCACATGGTGTCGACAGCTAACAGCAGTGGTGTGCTGAAGCCTATGTGTGCTGGCTCATGAGAGATGATTGTTAAATTCCCAGGAATATTGTAAGCTGGTTATCAAACAGCCATGATTAAAAATTAAACAATAGCAACTGATGATTAAATAAATTATATTTAAAACAGAGGTAGTAAATACCAAACAAAAACCCATTATTTCCTAATTACTTTACTACATTTTATTGTATATGGTCTTGTGGTTATTTATGTCTATTGTATCTATAGGTGGAAATATTGAATAATAGTGTGCTATGCATATCTCATCCCAACCCCATGTTCAGTGAATTCATGTTGGTAGCTTGAAAGTGGTCATGGTAGATCTATTAACATTAACACTTTGAAAAATAGCAAATACTACAAATCGGGGTTCCCTTCCACTTCCAACCAGCCAGTTTGTCATTTTTGCCTGAACCACACAGGGGATTTCCTTGGTTCTCCATTTATTTTGTAAGTAGACTAGCCTCTATTCTAGCAATTAGAGGTTATTATGGAAGCATTTTCCAAGCATCCTATTCTGTGACAGATTTTCCCATTTATTTTTACCAGTCTATCAGAGGTCAATAAAATTGATCAGGAAACATGCATAACACAATTGTTTAGGGTCACATGAAATCTATAAGAACTTGTGAGTTAACTGAGCAATTTAGGCTAAAGGTACTCTCTAACACTTTCACCTTCATTCCGAATATTTTTCCACATCTTGGGAGACTCTGGAAGTAGTGAAGTCAGAGCTTTCGGCAGGGCAGAGCCTTTTGGATCACTGGTCTCCTTTGATTCGGGAGCATTTTGCATACGTAGAAGCATAGTACCCCTCTCGTGGTTTTTGACATAATCAGCTTCAAGTTGGCATTATTTACTTGTTGCCTTGTTTTGACCACTAAATACAAATTCCTTCAAGTGAAGAAACCAATTTATGCCTGTCTCTCTAGAAAGCCCAGATGGAGTTTTGCACATCTCAAGCATTCAACTGAGGTTTACTGAAGTAAGGAATATCCATCTCTTTTGTCCCCTGGCTAGTTCTTTAAGGTATTCTCATTGAACCTGGAAAACTGTAAAAGTTTATACTTTTCTTGGTTATTAGATTGGTAGTTCATAAGGCATGTTAAGAAATATATGAGAGTAAACATCAAGCCATTGAAAATTTTGAAATCTTATATTAAAAATGGCTAAAACACATGAAATATAAAATTTTTTAGATAAATTGTTTTGTCTCAAAATTAATTGCATAATGGGATTTGATTGTAGCTCCTGGCTCTTTTTGCTTTGCTGTGAAATCAAAGTAATGTTCATTATGTACTATCATATTTTCACTGACTGTGGTTGCTGTTTTAGTGTAGTTCACAGTTGGAATATAGAAAACAAGATGAATCATGAACAGTGTAGGAATTCAGAAAACCTGCAATCAGCATTTGTTAAAAAAAATGCTTCTTTTTCAGATTTTTTTCAGATTTTCAGGATTAACAACAATAAGCAAACTGGCATTTCTACTATTGAAGTTCGTAAAACTTTGAAAAATTATTTAACCTTCATAAGATCTTCATAAACTCTCTATAATATGGTCTGTGACTCAGAGTGTGGGCAATGCTCTATCTGGCCCATAAGCATTAAACCACGCTAGCATAGAAGGAAGTGAACTTTGATGGTGCTATTTTGTGTGTTTTTCCTGTACCAGTGTCTGCCTGAATATGGATGCCTGGGCTAAGCCTGGTCCTGCTGGGCTTAGTCATCAGCTCTGATCATTTATCTGACTCCTTGTATTGTAGCCAACAGCAGGTCTTGGGAAGTCATTTCCAGGAGGACTGTGACCATCTATTAAGAGTCACACTGGGGTAAGGCTGACCTGGCCACTGCAGCATGGGTGTGCTCTGCCTGCTCCCTCCTGGGCTTGCTGCTATTGACCACTCTTGGTTAGGTGCTGGCCACAGTCTTTTGGGGGAATGTTATGCATCCTTTCTGATCTCTGAGTCTGACAACAAGCTAAGCATATTTAATGTGGCAAAAAGTACCACATTAAATATAATATATACTGCATCAAATGAAGTAAAACATTTTTTACTAAAAGTAAAAAATAACAATAGAAGTTCTGTATTGAAGAGTTATCTCAGTGAAGAAATCTCAGACTTTTACCCTGTGGAAAAGTAGCTTGAGATAAATACTCTTGAAAACAAATTTACAAATAAGATGAATTAATTTTTTAATAAAGCAGTTATGACCAAATAGAATGTGAATAATAGTTATGGATATGTAAAATCTTGATTCCATATAATAATATGTCCTAGAGAATAGACTTTAAAAATCACTATGTAGTATAGTTTGAAGTCAGGTAGCGTGACGCCTCCGGCTTTGTCCTTTTGACTTAGGATTGTCTTGGCAATACGGGCTCTTTTTTGGTTCCATATGAACTTTAAAGCAGTTTTTTCCAATTCGGTGAAGAAACTCATTGGTAGCTTGATGGGGATGGCATTGAATCTATAAATAACCTTGGGCAGTATAGCCATTTTCACAATATTGATTCTGCCTATCCATGAGCATGGTATGTTCTTCCATTTGTTTGTGTCCTCTTTGATTTCACTGAGCAGTGGTTTGTAGTTCTCCTTGAAGAGGTCCTTTACATCCCTTG